>NW_018364627.1:25246-28725 GCF_002078875.1 Numida meleagris | reverse complement strand
TTCTTCATCATAACATCACGTAAAGCACTGGGAGTTAATACCGTGGTTTCTGCGGACTCCCTTTTGTGGGTGCTTGGTTCTCGGAGGGGGAGGGGAGGAGCTGCACTCCCCAGGGGTCTTTGTGTCTGGAGGGGGCTGGTGAAGCCGCCTGGCAGAGCTGGAGTTCCTGTCTTTGTCTGTGGCGGAGAAGCACGTGGTCCCCTTGCAGCTTACGGGGTAAGAATCTCAGCTTTAAACTCTCCCTGTTTTGATTTGTTGGCCTCAATTTCGATATCATACGTAGTAAATTAACGTTACTCCTCAAATTGTTGCCGCTCTTTTGTTTTAGACCCGTCTACGTTTTTCCTACCCTTCCCCTTTTCCCTTTGTGTTCCCCAGGGCGTGGGTCCGCGGGTCCCCTGCCTCATTAGCCACGGGACCAGGCCGGCCCCTAAACCGCAGCCACTTCTTTTTCCTCCGTTCTCTCTTTTCCGGGCTTCTGGGCCTGCTATCCAGGACACAGATCCATAGATAACGCCGTGACAGTTGGAAGGGATCTCTGAAGGCCATCTAGTCCTGCTCCCGTGCAGTGCACAGGGACACCACAGCTAGATGAGGTTGCCCAGGGCCTGATCCAGCCTCGCCTTGAAAATCTCCAGGGATGGGGCACCAACCACAGCACTGGGTAACCTCAACCTGTGCCTTGCCACCCTCATTGTCAAAGATGTTTTGCTTATATTTACCCAAATTTTCCCCTCCCTGAGCTTGAAGCCATTCCCCTTGTTCTGTCACCACAGACCCTGCTCAAGATTCTGTCCCCTTCTTTCCTGTGGCTCCCCTTTGGATACTGAAAGGCTGCTATTGCGTCACCTCGCAGCCTTCTGTCTTCCAGGCTGCACAGCCCCAGCTCTCTCAGCCTGTCCTTGTAGGAGAGGTGTTCCATTCTGCGGATCACTTTTGTGGCCCTTCTCTGGACGCGCTCCAGCAGCTCCATGTCTCTCCTGTACCGAGGACTCCCCATCTGGACGCAGTACTCCAGGTGTGTCCTCACCAGTGCAGAGCAGAGGGGCAGGATCCCCTCCCTCGCTCTGCTGGCCCCGCTTTCTTTGATGCAGCCCAGGATATGGTTGGCTTTCTGAGCTGCGAGGGCACAGTGCTGGCTCATGTCCAGTTTGCCATCCACCAGTACCCCCAGGTCTTTGTCAGAAAGGCTGCTCTCAATCCTTTCATCCCCCAGTTTGTATTAGTAATGGGGCTTGCCTCAACCCAGGAGCAAGACCTTGCACTTGGATTTCTTGAACCTCATGAGGTTCACCTGGGCCCACTGCTCAAGCCTGTTTAGGTCCCCCTGAATGGCATCCTGGCCCTCTCGTGTGCTGACCGCCCCCCACAGCTTGGTGTCATCACAAACTTGCTGAGGGTGCACGTGACCCCTCTGTCGATGTCACCGAGGAAGATACAAAAGAGTATTGGCCCCAGCACCAGCCCCTGGAGGACGCCACTCGTCACCGATCTCCATCCAGATATCAAGCCAGTGGCCACCACTCTCTGGACTTGATCCTGCCGCCAGTTCTTCATCCATAGAACAGCGCACCCATGAAATCCGTATCTTTCCAACTTGGAGAGAAGGATGTTGTGGGGTACCGTGTCAGAGGCCTTACTGAAGTCCAGACAGTGACATCAGTGGTTTTTCCCTTGTCCATTGATGCAGTGACACCATCATAGAAGGCCGCTGGGTAGGTCAGGCAGGATTTGCCCTTGGTGAAGCCATGCTGGTTCTCCTGTATCAGCTCCCTGCCTTAGCATAGCTTCCAGAAGGATCTGTTCCATGATCTTCCCCGACTGACAGGTCGGTAGTTCCCATGGTCATCTTTTTTACCCTTTTTAAAAATGGGTATGATGTTTNGGGGAATTGATCTAAAGAAGCAGAGCACAACGTATTTTGTAACTTCCCCTTAGAAACAGCTAGTTTGACAAGCAGAAATACCACATATTTCAGTAACATATTTGAGAAATACAGTTGTTGAATTTTGTGATTAATTCTCACTTGTAAATCTCTAATAGTTGTGAATAGTATGGGAATAGTATTATGGACTAGAAAGAATGCTGTAAGGCTGTTCTGTTTGGCTAAGAGACCCTCAGCAAAAGAAAAGGAGACTTGTCAAAGATCAGAGAAGCCAGGGCCTCCACACAAGGCCAAACTGCTTCACGCTGTGGGTAGGCTGGGATAAAACAGGCAGCAACAATTTATGTTCAACCAGTATCTATATGTTTAGTTGAGCGTCAGAAAGATTGTGAACCTAAAGTATTCAGCCAATGAGGAACCAAGGGAGGAAAAGATAAGTGTCAGGTAATAGGGCATAAAAGATGGAACACTGCTTTCTGCAGGTCTGCCTGCTTGCAGGACGCCCACCACTGCAATTGTGAATAAAATGTGCTTTTATCAGAGATACCATCCTGATAAATTATTAGGATATTTACAACAGCGGGGACATTTGGACATGCTTGTGGTCAGACATCCCTACCTTCTTGTCCTTGCATTCCTTTAACTCCTCTCACCTGTGAACATGTCTCAGCAAGAGGCAATCTCTGGTCCCACACCAGGCACCATGTTGTGTGGAACGGAACTCTTCCAATGGAACTGAGGTGTGGGTAGGAGCTTTACCCAAAAGCTGCTGTAAGAATGCGACCTTCCCCAAATCCTTGCATAAGGGTCCTAATAAGTCTTCTGTGCAGTGATACCGTCGGGTTCTGTGTGCGTTTGTGGTCCGTATGGCTGGCTGTACCTACCCTTGAATTGGACTGGGCAATCTACTTGGGGTTGACCCAGTGGAATACATTCCAAACTGGCACACACACCAACTGGCTGGCATATCATTCTCACCAGACATCGATGTAAATGGACTGCTTGGTGGTTCTGTGCCATGGCCGTCTTCTCACCACAAGCTGCACATCTCTCTACTGAATGGCAGTACTACTGATGTGAAAACTTGTACTACAGAATCACATGGCATTAGACAAATGGACCGCTGCCCAGGGAGTACCTGTGCCATCAATCAGCACTGATTGTTGCAGATATATTCCTGATGTTTCCAACATGGAATTCGTATGATGGCACACATGAAGACCCAAATGATTCCAATCATTTGGAATTGCACCACTGCATTGTGGTGCAGCGTGTGGAAAAATACAGATCACAGTCAGAACAGGCTACCAGCAGGTGGGAAAGGGCTCCTGTGAGCTTGGGAACACACGTGAACTGCCTCTGGCTTCTGCATGGGGCTGGAGGAGCTTGTTTGTGAGTAACAGCTCTGCAGCTGTAACCAAGTCTGCTTGCTTTCTGTGAGTGACATTGCTTATCCTGATACACGATGCTTTATGGTGTCCTGCTGGGATATATACGATCATGGCACTAACAGGTGTGCAGACAATCTAAGAGCTGGCCACCTCGGTAACGTGAGTACCTCTGTGTTAAACTGATCAAAGTTACCTGGCCTTCA
>NW_018364627.1:16896-20571 GCF_002078875.1 Numida meleagris | reverse complement strand
TGGTATTTATGGAAAAGACTTCCAGATATCCTTAAAGACCAGTTGGAATAAACATGACCGTACAGAATTGTAGGATCATAGAATCATAGAATGGTGTGGGTTGAAAAGGACCTCCAAGATCATTGAGTTTCAACCCCCCTGCTGTGCGCAGGGTCACCAGCCACCAGACCGGGCTGCGCAGAGCCACTTCCAGCCTGGCCTTGAATGCTTCCAGGGACAGGGCATCCACAGCCTCTCTGGGCGACCCGTTCCAGTGCATCACCACCCTGTCAGTGAAAAACTTCCTCCTAATATCTAACCTAAGCCTCCCCCGTCTTAGTTTAAAACTATTCCCCCTTGTCCTATCGCTCTCCGTCCTCGTACACAATCGTTCCCCTGCCTGTTTATACGCTCCCTTCAAGTATTGGAAGGCCACAATGAGGTTTCCCTGGAGCCTTCTCTTCTCCAAGCTGTATAAGCCCAGTTCCCTCAACCTTTCTTCATAGGAGAGGTGCTCCAGCTCTCTGATCATCTTGCAGCACCTTGCATTTGGCCTTGATGAACCTCATTAGGTTCTTGTGGGCCCACTTCTCCATCCTTTCCAGGTCCCTCTGCATGGCTTCCCTTCCCCCTACTGTATCGACCACACCGCTCAGCCTGGTATCGTGTGCAAACTTGCTGTGGGTGCACTGGATTCCATCGTCTATGTCATTGATAAAGATGTTGAAGTGCACTGGTCCCAAGACCGACCCCTGAGGGACACCGCTTGTGACCGGCCTCCACCCTGACGCAGAACCATTGATCACAACCCTTTGACTGCAACCAGCCAACCAATTCTTAATCCACCTGTGAGCAGTCCATCCTTCAAATCCATACCTCTCCAATTTAGAGAGAAGGATGTGGTGAGGGACCATGTCAAAGGCTTTTCAGAAGTCCAGGTAGATGACATCTGTTACCCTTCCCCCATCCACCGATGCCGTCACTCCATCACACAAGGCCTCTGGATTGGTAGGCAAGATCTTCCCTTGGTGAAGCCCTGCTGGCTCCCTTGGATCACCTCTTTGTCTCATATGTGCCTTAACATAGCTTCTAGGAGGATCTGCTCCATGATCTTTTCAGGCACAGAGGTGAGGCTCATCGGCCTGTAGTTCCCCGTGTCATCCTTTCTCCCTTTCTTAAAAATGGGAGTCATGTTTCCCTTTTTCCAGTCTCTGGGGACTTCACTGGGCAGCCATGATTTTTCAAATATGATGGAGAGCAGCTCGGGAACCACATCAGCCATCTCTGTCAGAACCCTGGCATGGATATCATGCGGCCCCATGGACTTGTATACATTCAGTTGCATGAGGAGGTCTTGGACTTGTTCCATTGTTTCAGTGGGACCAAATCTGCTCCCCACACCATCACTTAGAGGTTCAGGGTCCTGGCAGACAAGGGAAGCCTGAGCACCGGTGTAGACTGAAGCAAAGCTCTCGTTGAGTACCTCAGCTTTTTGTATGTCTGAGGAAGCCAGCTCTCCATCACCTTTTATCAGAGGGGGAACACTCTCCTTCTTGTTATCTTTCACATCCCTCACCAAGTTCAGCTCCATCTGTGCCTCAGCATTCCTAATCCTATCTCTACACATGCAGACAACAGCCCTGTATTCCTCCCAGGCTACACAACCCTGCTTCCACTTTGCGTACCTCTCCCTCTTTTCCCTCAGCTGAAGCTGCAGGTCCTTGCTCTACCACATTGGTCGCCTGCCTCCTGTGCCTGACTTCTGCTGGGGGATGGAGAGCCACTGCACTCTCAGAAGGGTGTCCTTAAAGAGCTGCCAGCTCTGTTCTGTACCCATGCCCTTCAGGACAGTTCCCCAGGGGATCCCGCCCAGCAGTTCCTTGAGCAGCCGGAATTTTGCTCTCCTGAAGTTCAGGGTCCTGACTCTTTTTTTTTCCAGGCCTGCATTCCTCAAGATCACAAACTCCCCCAGGGCATGGTCCTACAGCCCAGGCTGCCTCCATTCTTAAGCCCTCTAATGCTCTCCTTCGCATTGGTGAGCACCAGGTCTAGTAAGGCTTCACCTCAGGTTGGTCCGTCTACTACCTGGACCAGGAGGTTATCCTCAACAGACTCCAGGAATCTCCTGGATTGTCTGCTGCCTGTCGTGCCACTCTCCCAGCAGATATCAGGGTTGTTGCAATCCCTCATGTGGACAAGAGCCTGCGAGCGCAACACTTCCTGCAGCTGAATGGTATGGCTGCTATCAGCCCTGCTATGGGCTCTCATTATTTATTCACAGATCATCTTCTTCCTGGGACAGGTGGGGCCGATGCCTTCTGGGCACTCTTTGTTCTGACTTCAGGCCTTACCATTCCTCTGGTGGTGGATAGGGGAACTGGGAAGCTGTTTTCTGTTTCCTGCTGTCCCTGACAGTACAGGAACTGAAATACTCTCCTTTCCTTCACTGTTACGATGTGCGGGATCAAACTCTCTAACACACGTAAGGTTATAAAGCTGGTATGTTTATTGTGTTGCGGGAGCACTGGAGATATTTCCACCATAAGCACTTCAAAGAGGATGTAATTCAGTCCATGATATTTCCACAGATAGAACATAGTCATCAATTACGTGTGAGACAGNCAGTTTGCCATCCACCAGTACCCCCAGGTCTTTGTCAGAAAGGCTGCTCTCAATCCTTTCATCCCCCAGTTTGTATTAGTAATGGGGCTTGCCTCGACCCAGGAGCAAGACCTTGCACTTGGATTTTTTGAACCTCATGAGGTTCACCTGGGCCTGCTGCTCAAGCCTGTCTAGGTCCCCTTGAATGGCATCCTGGCCCTCTGGTGTGTCAGTACTTCCTATGGTCATCTTTTTTACCCTTTTTAAAAGTGGGTTTAAATGTTTAAAATGTTTCCTTTTTTCCAATCACCAGGGACTTTACCTGATTGCCACAACTTTTGAAATTTCATGGAGGGTGGCTTGGCAACCCCATCGGCCAATTCCCTAAGGACTCAGGGATGCATCTCTGTTATGGTTTTGTGATTTTTGTTGTCAGTATTCCACATCATTACATCATGTAAGGTACGGGCAGTTAAAGAGTTAATTCCCCCGTTACTGCAAACTGCCTTTTTTGGTGTGGCCCTCCGAGGGGGAGGGGTGGAGGTGCACTACCCAGGGGTCTTTGTGTGGGAGGGGGTGGTGAAGCCTCGTGGGAGACGCGGGGTCTGTTCCTTCCTGCCCGGCGGAGAAAGCGCGTGGTCCTCCTGCAGTTTACCGTGTAAGATTTTCAGCCTGTAAATTCTCTGTTATAATTCTACTAGCCTCATTTTTGATATATTTAGTAAAATTAGTTGTTCCTCCTCAGATTGGTGCTGCTGTTTTTGTGTTAGATCCGCCTACGAGTCCCCTGCCTTTCCCCTCTTCCCTTTGTTTCCCCAGGGTGTGGGTCTGCGGCTTCCCCGCCGTTTTAGCCGCCGGACCGCCCGGGGCCGGCCACTACCCGCCGACAATTTTTCTTCCCTTACTTTTTCCTCATTTTTTTTTCTTTCGGGCCTGTCCCCATTGTCACGGACGCAGACCCTTAGATAATACCGTGAGAATCTCATCGGGACCCATAGACTTGTGGATGTTCAGGTTCCTCAGGTGGTCACGAACCTGATCTTTGCTTACAGTGGGAGAGACGTTGCTTCCCTGATCCCCTCCTACCAAACCAAA
>NW_018364627.1:12675-14561 GCF_002078875.1 Numida meleagris | reverse complement strand
AGAGGGCAAGGGGCGAGGGCTGTGAATGCAGGGGGAGAGGGAGGTGCCCTCAGCCAGCATGTGTGTGCTGGGGACAGAGAAGTGGCTGGCACCGGAGTCTGTGTCCGCTGCGAGCTGCTTCCCTGGACCTTGGCTGTTTCCAGCAAGGAGCCTCTTTGCTTGCAGGAGCCCGTGAGCTTTGCGGAGGTGGCCGTGTATTTCAGCAGGGAGGAGTGGGCCCTGCTGGACCCTGCGCAGCGAGCGCTCTACCGGGACGTGATGCTGGAGACGTACCAGTCCGTGGCCTCGCTGGGTGAGGGCTTTGCTGCCTTTCCTGCTCGTTAGGGCACCTTTGGCTGTGCAGAGTGAGCCTCTGCAAGCAGGGCCTAGAATAATTTGCATGCAGTTCCTTGTTGTCTAACAGTACAATAACAGCAACAAAGGAAACACAGAGAAGCATGAGTTTCAGAAGGGCTTAGTGTGCTCCACACTCTGATAAGAGCCCCAGAGTCAGTGCTGTCCATCAGGCATCAGGCAGGAGGGGGAGGACCAGGCAGTGTTGCTGCATTGCCTGGTGCCACCAGCTCCAGCAGCCAGATCCCTCCCAGGTTACTCCTTTATGGTTTTCTGTTCAATTGTCAAATGCATTTTTGAAGCCATGGGCATTGAACAGTTATGAAAACATTAAAGAAAACATTCTAATAGGTACGTGATTGCCCAGTGTCCTTCAGGCCCTAATTGTGGTTTCATTCTGGGGAGTGACACAGAGTGGAGTTGTTGGACAAGCAGCTGTGCCAGAATCAATGCAATGCTCTCATCTCTGCTGTTTCTGTCATTGAAGCTCCGCTTCCAGCCCCCAAACCCTTGGTGATCTCCCTGCTTGAAGGAGGGGAAGAGCCATGGATCCCAGACGGGCATAGCCCTGAGGCCACGGCAGGAGACCTCAGCCCAGGTGAGGTGGTGGAGGGAAGGAGGAGTTTTGGGGCTGTAGAAGTCATCTCTGTCTGGGTTTTATTTTGGGCATGGTGTGCTTTTTCTGGATTTCCTCTTTCATCTAACAGAAGCTTGGATTACAGTTATATTGGAGGATCTTCAGGAAATTGGTGTGGCTGAAGGGCAGTGTGGTAGCGTCTCCGTGAAAGAAATCGGAAGGCATGTCCGAGCGGGCCTGGAGCAAGGTCAAGATGAGCAAGTCAAGAATCCACTGGGAAATTGTCTGGGAAAGACAGCAAGGGACCCACTGGACTTTAACATAGGTCATAAGCAGCCTGAAGACCGCAGGAGCAAGGATGTGTGCCAGAATGAAAAGCAGAATCCATGCCCTGAGTTTGGAAAAAGCTTTAAAATAGATTCCAGAGTCGTTAACCACCAGTGCATGCACTCATTGAAGAGCCTGTACAAGCATTGTGATCGTGGAGAGAGCAACATATCGAGACCCCACCTCATTGGCCACCAGTGTATCCACATGGCAGAGAAACCCTACAAGTGTTCTGAGTGTGGGAAGAGCTTCAACATGAGTTATAAACTCAAGCGGCATGAGCGCATCCACTCAGACGAGAAACGCTTTAAATGTACTGAGTGTGGGAAGAGCTTCAGAACCCGTTATGAAGTGCAAATGCACCAGCGTGTACACACAGGGGAGAGACCCTACCCATGTTCTGAGTGTGGGAAGAGCTTCATAAGCCGTTCTAAATGGAAGTACCACCAGAGCATCCACACAGGAGAGAGACCCTTTCAGTGTCCTGAGTGTGGGAAGAGCTTCATAAAGAGTTATGAAGTGAAGCTGCACCAGCGTGTGCACACGGAGGAGAAACCCTTTCTGTGTTCTGAGTGTGGGAAGAGCTTCAAAACCAATCCTAAATTGACGATGCACCAGCGCGTCCACACAGGAGAGAGACCCTTTCTGT
>NW_018364627.1:7887-9995 GCF_002078875.1 Numida meleagris | reverse complement strand
GAGAAAGTATCCGCCAATACCAATCGGTACCTGCAGCTGGCTTGTCGTGGGAGCTCAGAAAAGTCTACCTGCCAAGAGTGTCCTGGGCTGTCTCCTCCCCTTGTAACTCCAGGACGTGGTCTTTTAGCATTCTGTGGATTATATTTTAGGCATAGTTCGCGCTTGCTCACCATGCTTTTCACAATTTCTCCCATTCACACACTTAGAATTTGAGTCTTTAGATTACTGATGATGGCATCTGATCCCCAGTATGTAGTTCAATCATTATCCTCTGCTATTTTCCTCATTACTGGTTGGGGAACTATTACATGGTTGTTTGGAGTTGCCCACCATCCTGCTTTGTTTTTCTCAGCTTTCAGCAAGGAAGCTACTTTTTCATCTTCCGTCTGGTACTTTGGAGGTTCATTAATCAATCCTTGATGTCTCAGGGGTATTAGTTGGAGGAAAACTGCTGCTGCTGCATTTTTGGCTTCTGTATCTGCACGGTTGTTGCCCATACCGATATCGTTGTCATTTTATTGGTGGGCTTTGCAGTGTATTATATTATTTCCCAAAGTCAATTTTCTGGTCTCCGGTATAAGCAAGATTGTAGCTGCTACAGCTTTTAAACAGGGGCTTTCCAACTTGAGGTCTCTGAAAGACTTCCACATTCAAGAGTCCACACGACGTTTTCCAACTCAAAGCCAACTCAAATTCTCTATCCAAGGCTCTAGTCTCTATAGTTCCAAGGAATGTTTTGTCTTACTGGTACTGCTCCCGGCTTCAGCTGGATAGTTCCCGTTGCTGGTTCGGCTTGTCTCCATCGTCCAGGTGTCTCTGATGCTTCGATCCACGGTATCACGGCATTTCCCAAGTCCTCTGCTACTGTCTGGTCAGGAGGGAATGAGCTCTGCAACATAAGAACTTGAGCCTCCACAGTTTTATTTTCTGAAATATGCATTTGGACTTGTCCTCTACCAAATGTGATTGGGGCCTGCAGTTTGTTTAAGATACCTCTCCCCATTAATGGCACCGGGCAGTCAGGCATCTATGGAAACTGATACGTAGACATTTTTGGAAGAATGGCCGCACTTCAGCTTTCCCGGTGGCTCCAATTATGGATGTTGTTTGATCGCTTAAATGTCCCTTGCATGTATTTATAACTGAATACATTGCAGCTGTATCTACAAGAAATTTTACATCTTCATTCCCCAACCTTATTGTAACCAGGGGCTTGGCTGGGGTCTCACCCTGGTCCCGTTCATTCCGTATTTATTGCCGTTACATCAATGGCCTTTGAGTGATCTGGCTCTGATCTTCTGGATCTTTGCTGCCGTTTTTTGTGGGCAATCCCATCGCCAATGCCCAAACCTCAGACGCTGTCTACACTGATCAGATTTTAGTACCGAGATTTCTGGCCTTATATTTTCTCTTCTCGGTTCCAGCATTGCTGTTATACCTCTGTAACCTAGTTTTTTTGTTTTTTTGTTTTTTTGTTTTTTCTCATCATCCCCCTTCCAGTTCCCTGTGCTGTGGTCAATGCCACTAATCTGTCTCTATCTTTCTCCTTTTGTTGCTTTCTCAATTTCCTCTCTGTTCCCTCCTGTGCCTTCGTTGGCCTATACTTTTCCTAAGCCTGCTTTTTTAAATTTTTTTTTCCTTTTTTTTTTATTTTTTTCCAAAGCTTTTATCATTACAAACTGCCTTTGATCTTCCAGGCACCTCTCCTGCCTGGAAGGATCACCTCTGCAGCGTCTATCCCCCAGCTCTTCTCTCTCGGAGCGCTCTGAGAACTGCGTGGGGGGAGCGGCACAGCAGTATCTTGTTCCAGTGCTCATCTATTTTGGCCCAGTACAAACTGCAACTGCTCACAGCACCCTTAATAGACTTTATGCTGGACAATTGTCCCTCCTCAGACTGCCAGATAATGGAGCCTGCCGGCTCCCTCAAGGCACGGTTGTGCACCGAATTCCTGCAGGGAGATCCATAACCAATATCCCCCAGCAAGATGAGAACTTCACTTTTTGTTGTTTTTCCACAGTCCCCACGTTTCCACAAGTAACTTTAATCATTGCTCCAATCCACCAACTATTACAATTTTCAACAGGTTTCCTCTGCAGTTTCCCACA
>NW_018364627.1:4438-5467 GCF_002078875.1 Numida meleagris | reverse complement strand
TTGTACGCGCACTGCAGCCTCCCTGTTTCTCCGGCGGTTGGGATCACTGTTGGAAAGGACGTTCCGTCCCCATGGTGATCCATTTCAGACACTAAAAGCTGAGCATTTTTCCCGGCAACTTCTAATTGCAGAGTAAGCGTTTGGTATGCATTTCTCACCTGGGAGCCAGACATTGGCTGTGGCAGTTTGGCACACAACATTTGGTTCCGTTTCCGTTGGTATTCATAGAACCATAGAACGGCCTGTGTTGAAAAGGACCTCAAAGACCATCTCGTTTCAACCCCCTGCTGAGTGCAGGGTTGCCAGCCACCACACTAGGCTGCCCAGAGCCACGTCCAGCCTGGCCTTGAATGCCTCCAGGGACAGGGCATCCACAGCCTCTCCAACCTAAATTTCCCCTGTCTCAGTTTTGTTGGAAATATCCAAATAATTGATCTCTGATAAAAGCAGATTTTATTCGCAGTTGCAGTGGCAGACATCCTGGAAGCAGGAGTGCCTGCAGAAAGCAGTGTTCCATCTTTTATGCCCTATTACCCGACGCTTATCTTTTTCTCCCCGGTTCCTCATTGGCTGAGTACTTCAGGTTCACAATCTTCCTGACGTTCAACTAAACATACACATACTGGTTGCACATAAATTGTTGCTAGCTAAGCATGTATATTGCTAATTAATTAACTTCTAACACTTGCTTACTCAGCACTCGGTCATTATTTCTGGACACCTGTTCATCCTTGGATAGAGATCAGTGTGGAAGGAGGACAGAGGGGGGCATCCCGATGCCGGCCTGTTGCATCCCAGCCTACTCACAGAGTGAGGCAGTTTGGCCTTGTGTGGAGGCCCTGGCTTCTGGGATGTTTGACAAGTCTGCCTTTCTTTTGCTGAGGGTCTCTTATCCAAACAGAAGAGCCTTACAACATGCTTTCTAGTCCATAATACTGTTCCCATACTATTCACAACTATTACAGTTTTACAAGTGAGAATTAATCACATAATTCAACAGCTATATTTCTAAAATATGTTACTGAAATA
>NW_018364627.1:0-1268 GCF_002078875.1 Numida meleagris | reverse complement strand
ACCCTACAAGTGCCAGGAGTGTGGAAAGGGCTTCCAAAACAGTTCCAACCTCAACAGGCACCAGCGCATCCACACAGGAGAGAGACCGTACAAGTGCCCTGATTGTGAGAAGGGCTTTTTATGCAGTTCTGATCTCAAAACACACCAGCGCATCCACACAGGAGAGAAACCCCATAAGTGCTCTGAGTGTGGGAAGAGTTTCAGAAGCAGTTCAGACCTAACAAAACACCAGCGCATTCACACAGGAGAGAAACCGTACATGTGTTCTGAGTGTTCAAAGAGCTTCAAAAGCAGTACCCACCTCATCCAACACCAGCGCATCCACACAGGAGAGAGACCGTACAAGTGCCCTGATTGTGAGAAGGGCTTTGTATGCAGTTCTTACCTCAAAACACACCAGCGCATCCACACAGGAGATAAACCCCTTAAGTGCTCTGAGTGTGGGAAGAGACTCAGAAGCAGTTTAGACCTCACAATACACCAGCGCATCCACACAGGAGAGAAACCCTACAAGTGCCCTCTGTGTGAGAAGAGTTTCAAAATGATGTCCCACCTCTCTTACCACATGCACATCCACACAGGAGAGAAACCCCATAAGTGCCCTGAGTGTGGGAAGAGATTCAGAAGCAGTTCAAACCTCACAAGACACCAGCGCATCCACACAGGAGAGAGACCCTACAAGTGCTCTGAGTGCAAGAAGAGCTTCAAAATGATGTCCCACCTCAATTACCACATGCACATCCACACAGGAGAGAAACCCCATAAATGCCCTGAGTGTGGGAAGAGATTCAGAAGCAGTTCAGACCTGACAAAACACCAGCGCATCCACACAGGAGAGAGACCCTACAAGTGCTCTGAGTGTGGGAAGGGCTTTATAAGCAGTTCTAATCTCACATCCCATAAGCATGTCCACAGAGGAAGCAGAAAGTAGAAGTGTGTTGTGGTTTAACCCAGCAGGCGGCTCAGCACCATGCAGTTGTTTCCTCACTCCTTCCCTTCCCTGTTGGATGGAGGAGAGAACTAAAAGTAAACCATGAAGTAGAACTTGTAGGTTGCTGTGGTAAAGCTTTTCACTGAGATAAAGGACAAGGATAATGGTTATGACAATATGCATATCTATGGATATAGTGCATTCTAGTGCATTGTAATTATATCCATTACGTACACTGATTACATACATACATGGTACATACAGACCTGTATTGCTTACTTCCAGCACTCTGTGTTCAGAGAAACTGGTGAGATCCAGCAGCTCACTGCGGCTGTGA
>NW_018364626.1:38437-51597 GCF_002078875.1 Numida meleagris | reverse complement strand
ACAGCAGAGGAAGTTTTCAAGAAAGGAGAGAGAATAATCCAAATCCTTCTGCGAGCTGGTTTCACTATTAGGCAGAACAAATTGAAAGGGCCTGCACAGGAAATTCAGTTCCTAGGTCTAAAGTGGCAAGATGGGCGCCGTCACATCCCAGCAGATGTGATCCACAAAACCACTGCCATGTCTCCACCCGCTAACAAGAAAGAGATGCAATTCTTTTTTGGTGTAGTGGGCTTTTGGAGAATGCATGTTCCAAACCATAGCCTCCTTGTAAACCCCCTTTATCAGGTGACGTGGAAGAAGAATCATTTTACGTGGGGCCCTGGGCAAAAGCAGGCTTTTGAGCAGATTAAACAGGAGATAGCCCGTGCCGTGGCCCTGGGGCCAGGACGGACGGGACAGGATGTCAAGAACATCCTCTACACTGCTGCTGGAGAGAAAGGTCCCACCTGGAGTCTGTGGCAAAGAGCCTCAGGAGAGACCCGAGGCCGAGCCTTGGGATTCTGGAGTCGAGAATACAGGGGGTCCTGAGAGTGCTACACTCCAACTGAGAAGGAGATCTTAGCCGCGTATGAGGGGGTTCGGGCTGCTTCCAAAGTAATTGTACTGAAACCCAGCTTCTTCTAGCACCTCGACTGCCGGTGCTCAACTGGATGTTTAAGGGAAAGGTTCCCTCCACCCATCATGCTACTGATGCCACCTGGAGTAAGTGGGTTGCGCTGATTACACAACGAGCTTGGATGGGGAACCTCAATCGTCCAGGGATCTCAGAAGTGATCATGGACTGGCCTGAAGGTAAAAGTTTGGAACATTGTCAGCAGAAGAGGTACCACGTGCTGAAGAGGCCCCACCGTACAACAAACTACCAGAAAATGAAAAGAAATTTGCCCTATATAATGACAAAAATGATAATAAATGGAGACTTGGGGCAGTCATAATTATTACTATTTCTAGAAACATTATATTGTTCTATAAGGCATATAATATCAGGTTATCTAAATATATTGAATTGCTACATAAATAATGTAATAAATTATTTAAATAAAAGAAGAACAAGAATAAAAATAATAGTGTAAGTGGTGATAAGTGTAGAGGATAAAACCTAAACCTGGAGCATGAAACGGCGGCTGAGCACGGCGGGACGGAGCGCTGCTCTCTGCTGTGCTCACACTGCTGGGTGCGCTGCTCCAGGTCCTTGCAGGAGGGGTCGGGGGCAGCGATCCTGACCCTTGCGACCCGACTGTCCCACAGTGCTGTGACCTTCAAGGACCCTGGAAGGACCCTCCCTTTAAGGCACAGTGCAACATGCGTATTTTCTGAGAGAGAACGAGGAGGAGAGCTGAGTGGTTTTATGCTAGAACAACTGCAGCAGTGCTGGAAAGAGGCAGATTCCAGTAGACACTGATGGAACCGCAGTGCCCAGCAGCACTGGCATGAGCTCGCTGCGGATGGGATCTGTCACTGTGGATATGTCCCATTCCTCCAGAGGATGTAGCTGTCGGCTCTGCTGCACACCCAGTACTTCTCCGTGTGGCACAGGGCTGAGCTGATCCTGTCCCCGTTCAGGTACGCACACTGGCCTCCGCCTCGCAGCTGGAACCTGAGCACAAGAGGCAGGAGAATGGGAAAACCCAATCCCAAACCCATCCCAAACAGACCCTGGAACAGATCCCACCCAGACAGACGGACGCACAGACTGACCAGTTGGTGAAGGCGCTGCCATCGGCCCATGTCCAGCGCTCGTCCCCTTCTTCCCTGTGCAGCCCAATCCAACAGTTTGCTGGGCCCTGGTACCGCAGCATGAATGCCTTTGAATCACAGAATCATAGAATGACTTGGGTTGGAAGGACCCCAAGGACCACCAAGTTCCAACCCCCTCCACAGGTGCACCCTGCTGGCCCACGTTCAATTGTTCATCTACCAGGACCCCCAGCTCTTTCTCAGCAAGGCCACTCTCAAGAAGTTCTCCCAGTTTGCGTACTTACCTGGGATTACCTCTGTCCAAGTGCAAAAGCTTGCACTTTGCTTTGTTGAACCTCATTAGGTTCACAACGGCCCACCTTTCCAGTTTGTCAAAGTCCCCCTGCTGCTATGTCCCTCAAGCCATGCTGGTTTCCTGCCTCCCCCGCCCGCTTTTTTATTCTGAGGGATGGAGAGCTCTTGTGCTCCCAGAAGGGCATCCTGAAAGAGCAGCCAGCTTTCTTCCTCTTCTTTGTCTCTAAGGGCTTCTTCCCAGGAGATCTCATCCAACAATTCCTTACGCAGTCTGAAGTTGGGTCTCCTGAAGTTCGAGGTCCTGACCCCACTTTGCCAAATCCTTGAACCAGAAACGTATTGTTACAGGCTTGCCAATGTGACTCCCATCTACAAGGATGGTTGTAGGGAGGATCTGGGCAACTACAGGCCATCAGCCTGCCCTCGGTACCAGGGAATGGAGCAGATCATTGTGGGTGCCATCACATGGCACGTGCGGGACACCTGGGGATGGGGCCCAGGCACATGGGGTCAGGAAAGCAGGTCCTGCCTGACCAAGCTGACCTCCTCCTGTGGCCGGGCGACCCGCCTGCTGGAGGAGGGAAGGGCTGCTGGCGAGGTCTGCCCAGGCTTCAGCAGCGCCTGGGGCACCGTGTCCTGCAGTGCTCTCCTGGAGAAGCTGCAGCATGGGGCCGGGGCAGGGGCACTCTGTGCTGGGTGCAGAGCTGGGGATGGCTGGGCCCAGAGAGCGGTGGTGGATGAAATTAAATCCAGCTGGCAACCGGTCACGAGTAGTGCACCTCAGGGGTCGGTGCTGGGGCCTGTCATGTTCTGTATCATTAGTGATGGTCTGGGTGAGGGCATTTTGTGCACCCTCAGTAAGTCTGCAGATGGCACCAAGTTGGGAGGAAGCATTGATCTGCCTGGGGGTAGCAATGCCCTGCAGAGGGGTCTGGGCAGGGATTGCTGGGCTGAGGCCGATGGGATGCGCCTCATCAACCCCCTGCAGCAGCAAGGATTCAAAGCCAGAAAATCCACCACTAATGACTGTTTTGCGAGGCACTCTGTCCTGAGGTGGGTGCATTCCGTGGTGAAGCAAGGAATCGTCTCAGTGGGCGAGGGAGAGCCCTGTCAGGGAGCTGCTTGCCGGGCACCATTGCCCTTCTCGTGGCAGCAGCGCTCCGACGCAGTGGGGCAGAGCCGGGAGTGGTGTGGCTGCACCCCACAGATACAAAGGCTGCTGCCAGCAAGCGCGGCGAGCAGGACAGGGGGCCCACAGCCTCTATGGACTGATGTGTGCACGCAGACAGAGCTCCCGAGGAGTGAGAGCTGCTCTGACCTTCGGCTGTGGGGAGCTCCAGAATGCAGAAGTTCCTCTGCAGCCCAAGGGATCTCCAGGAGGAGAGGGGCATAATGGGAGCAGCTGTGTCCTGCTCAACCAACTTCTTGAGCAGGTGGCCAGGCTGCAGGAAGAAATCTCCAGGCTGGGAGGCACCTGGGAATCAGGGAGAGGGACAGGGAGGAGGAGGTCTGAGCCCACAGATGCCATCTGGCAGTGCCCCCATAAGTGCCTGCCTGGAGAAGCAGCTGAACAGCTTCCTTTCTGGGGGTTAAAGGACATGACAGCACCCATCATGAAAGGGGATGGGCGCTCGTCTCTGCTTGGAGGAGAAGGAGGCATCTTCCCCCGACCCTCGCAGTCCCCCTGAGCAACAGATACAAGGCTGTGTGGCTGGAAACAAAGGAGCGTCTGGATAGCAGGCAGAGCCCAGGATGCAGCAGGCACATGGAGCAGGTCCAGCTGAGGAATCGTACTAAAACTAGCGTCACCAACAAAGGGCAACGAGTCTTAGTAATTGGGCACTCCTTGCTGGGAGGAACTGAGGCCCCCATTTGCCACCCAGATAACCTCTCCAGAGAGATTTGCTGTCTGCCAGGGACACGTGTCAGAGATGTTGAGAAGGCTCTACTGCATCTGATAAAGCAAGAAGACGACAATCCGCTTGTTGTCCTTCAAGTAGCGTCACAGGAGGCTGCAACGAGGAAACTGCAGAACATGAAAAGGGACTTTGCATCCCTTGGAAAGACACAAAAGGGATCAGGAGTTGCAAGCAGTGATCTCTGTCCTCCCTGCTGGCGGCTGGGACCCGGAAAGGAGGAGATAAATCAGGTAAATTACTGGCTGAGGGGATGGGGTAGGGATCAAGGCTTTGGGTACCGTGATCTTGGGCAGGCCTTTGAGAGACTGGGAATGTGGGCATCAAACAGAACGCAACTGAGCAGATGGGGCAAAAGTGTTCTGGGGAGCAAGCTGGCTGGATTGATTACCAGAGCTTTAAACTAGACTCGATAGGGGAAGGGGATGGAGTTCCTTGTGACAGAGAAGGGCCTGGGATTGCCGTCTTGTTAGTAAAGTGTGGAGAAAAGCCTCTCAGTTGTCCAAAAGGATTTTGTGAGGACTCCTCAGAGAAGACAACATTGCCAGTAGCCCAACTTAAACCTCCTTGCATCCCTCTAGACATACCTGCAACCTCTACTTCCCTGAAGTGCCCGTATACCAATCCACACAGTATGGGAAATAAACAGGAAGAACTGGAGATCTGCGTGCGGTCACAGGGCTGTGATCTTGCTGTGATCATGCAGATGTGGTGGGACAGCTCACGTGACTGGAATGTCGTCATCGATGGCCGTGTCCTCTTTGGGAGACGCAGGCTGGCGAGGTGAGGTGCTGGAGCTGCTCTTTGTGTGAGAGAGCAACTAGAATGTATCGAGATCCACTTGGGGGGCAAGGATAAGGCGACTGTGGCTTGATCAGCTGCGTGGTTGCCCCGAGTTAATGGACCAGGCAACGTAGAGAGAGGAAGAGTATGGTGAGAGACATAAATGCAAAACTCGCTTGAGCTGTGCAAACAAGGCAGGGCTGTTAACTTTCTTAAGAAAAGACCAGTGCAGGTTGGGGCATGAGCTGCTGGAGAGGAGCTCTGTGCAGAAGGACCTGGGGGTCCTGGTGGGCGACAGGTGGCCATGAGCCAGCAGGGTGCCCTGGTGGCCAAGAAGGCCAGTGGGATCCTGGGGTGCATGAACAGGAGCGTGGCCAGCAGGGCAAGGGAGGGGATCCTCCCCCTCTACTCATCTGCAAACTGCTGAGGGTGCACTTACCGGGACTGCCAATGTCATTGATGAAGATATTAAAGAGTATCTGTCCCAGCACTGATTCCTGGGGGACACCACTCATCACTGATCAAGTGGTTTGTGGAATCCAAAGAAAAACCTGTGCCAAAACTTGGAGATTAAACGTGGCTCACGGATTTAGCATTTTTGGTGGATTTGACTGCTCAATTGAATGAGCTAAGCACGTGTCTTCAAGGTGAAAATCACCTTGTGCTATGTTTCAGACAATAAAAGCATTTGAAATGAAACTCCAGTTACGGTAAGCTCAAGTTATGGCAAATAATTCCATGCATGTTAATGCATTGGCTAAACACCGTCCTGTGAACGGTGAAAAATATGCAGCCGTGCTTTCCATTTTGATAACGATTTTTGGCAATAGGTTTCAAGATTTCAAAAAAAACCCATCATTTTATTGTATATTTGTAAATCCATTTTCAGTTGACATAAATACATTACTTGCAAATTTTCACATGGAATGTATAGAGTTGCAATCAGACATTCAACTCATGTTGACTCAAAGAGGTCATGCCTCTTTACCAGACTTGCATAAGCCCTCTCTTACCAGAGGAAAACATCCCTCACTTTTGTCACGTCTTATTCAAGTCATCATTTTTTGGCACTACATGCATTTGTGAACAATTACTCTTAAGGATGAAGCACAGCAAGAGTAATATTTCTTCAAAAATTTCCAATGAACACTGTGAGAACTCGCTGGGAATGGCAACCACTGCCATCGAACCAGCCTGAAGCGTTAGTTTCACAAAAACAGGGTCAAACATCCCACCAGTTCTGCGTTTTTGTTGCTCCCTGTTTTCTATGTTTTAATAAAAATACACTTAAAAAATAAGTTTTTTTTACTTACAAAGATTAAATGTGTTATATATTTTATATGCAGCCCATGGCGATTCCTGTTCACTTAATGCGGTTCAGGCAAGCCAGAAGGTTGGACAGCCATGGACGAGAGGGAATGGCCTCAAGTTGCAGGAGACATTCAGGTTTCACATTAGGAAAAATTTCTCCAAAGGAGTGGTCAGGCGCTGGAACGGGCTGCCCGGGGAGGTGGTGGAGTCACCATCCCTGGAGGTACTCAAGAAACGTTTAGGTGTTGTACCGAGGGACATGTGTTAGTGGGAAATATTGGAGGTAGGTGGATGGTTGGACTGGATGATCTTGGAGGTCTCTTCCAACCTTGGTGATTCCATGATTGTCAGTGGACTCCAGGAGCCTCCTGGATCACTTACAGCTCGCGCGTTGTCTTCCTAGCGGATATCTGGGTGGTTGAAATCCCTCATCAGGATGAGAACCTGTGAGCATGAAGATTCTTGTTCCTGAAGCAGGAAGGCCTCATCAACAGGCTCCTCTTGATCAGGTGGACTGTGGTAGACCCAGAACCACCAGCTCTCCGTCGTTGGTCCCATCCCTCATTTTAATCCACAGGCTCTCAGCCTGTTCCTGACTGCTGCTCAGAGGCAGCTCCTTGCAGTCTGTCCACTCTGTAACATAGAAGGCAACTCCCTCACCCCTCCTACCTTGCCTATCCCATCTAAAAAGCTTACAGCCCTCGATGGTGGTGTTCCAGTTATGTGAATCATCTCACCATTTTTCCATGATGGCAATAAGATCAAAGTTTTCCAAGTGCACCACAGCTTCCAGCTCCCCTTGTTATTTCCCATGCCACGTGCATTGGTATAGAGGCACTTCAGCTGGGCTTTCAGACACACTGCCTTCCTAGGGAAGCCCTCCCACAGACTTACGGGACAAACCTGAGGTTTTCCCCAGATGCTTCCTGGAGTTACAACGTTCCCTGGCTCTCCTCTGTCACTCAGCAGTACATCCCCTTATGCCAGAAGATCAAGTTTAAAGCCCTCGCAATGAGCCCAGCCAGCCTGCTGATGAGCACAGCTAGCTTCCTGAAGCAAAACTACATTTTATTGGAGCCAGTTGGAGCACCCTTGCCCCCTACATCTCAGGTCCCACCTTGCTGTAAAGCACTGCAGTTTGATCAATGCATAATGGTGTGGACAAAGACCTCCCCCTGGAGCTGCGCGGCTCAGGACAGCGCCGGGTGGGTGCAGGGAGGGGGGAGATGAGGACGGGACACTGTCCCTGCGCAGCCTGCTGCTTTCCACAAAGGCATCTCCTCGTGGCTTTGGCATGGGGAGAATTGGGGGCAGCGGGAGCAGTTGGTGCGGCCCCACCAGTGTGGGTTTCCCACCCCCGTGGTGGCACTGGGGCTCACGCCCCGCTCTCACCCTCTCCTCCACAGTGTCTATGGTGGCCAGGGAAGCTCCGAGGCGCTGGCAGTGCTCCCTGCTGCTGTTCCAGTCACTCTCTGTGTCCGAAAAATAATGGCATTTCCCTTGGAAACCGACCCAGGCGTTGGGGCACACGTGGGAGAACTGTGGGCGAGGTGAGCACGACGGACGCTGGAGCACTGACAGGGAGAAAGTTGGGCAAGTGAGAGGCAAGGAACGTTCCCCTGCAGCAGATGTGGGGGTTGGGATGCATGGACATGGCGCGATGCCCTGGGAACGGTTGCAAAGGTTGGGAAGGTGGAGCAGAACGTGGTTTAGGGCAGCACGTGGCCGCCCCAGGAGCTGGGATGGGGGCTGTGCTTGGGGAGCAGCTCAGGGCGCTGGGAACCCCATTGTCCCCCGTCCTACACCCACAGTGGGGATGCTGGGGGGCACTCACCTATCACAGGCACCAGCGTGACGATGACGCCCACCAGCACTCCACTCACAAAGAGCAATAGGGTGGTTTTCCTTCTGCCCACATTCCATTTGCAGCCTGGTGGGGCAGAGAGCAGATGGGACCTGGCTCTTTTCCCCCATTCAGCCCTTTCCTGCTGCGTACCAGCAGAGAATCACAGATTCTTTTCTGTTACCCCATTGGTTTTCTCGTTGGCTTTCTTCTCCTTGGAAACACAGCATTGCTTCCTGCCGTGGCATATCTGATTGTTGCTCTCCAGTTGCCACAGTGTGGAAGTGTTGGATCGTGGAGCTGAGATCTGCCCGTGCTGTTCTGAGAGATGGGAGAGTGGGCAGGAGGGAAAGAGGAGCGGGAAGGGAGAGAGGAGCGTTGAACATGAATTTAAGTATTACAAGGGGTTAAAAGCAAAGTAGTGCCTTACCAGCATCCATAGCTGAAAGATCCAAATGGAGAAGAAGTGCACCAAATGAGCCCCAAATGGACAGAAACAGCTGCAGTTGGTCCCAGAATGGGGACACGCTGCCCAAAATGTATAGAAATGGCACAAAATAGATTCAAAATAGACAGGAACAGACCCAGAATGCCCCCAGATCAGACCAAATAGATCAATACTGCCTTGAAGTGACTCAAACAGACGTGAAACGGGCTCAAATGGACTCAAATGTCCCTGGAATGGCTGCTAAGGCATCAGAATGGCCCCAAAATGAGGGCTGGAGCACTTCCCCTATGAAGACAGATTGATGGAGTTGGCTTGTTCAGCCTGGACAAGAGAAGGCTGCGGGGAGACCTCATCGCAGCCTGCCAGGACCTGAAGGGAGCCTACAAACAGGAGGGGAGTCAACTGCTTGAAAGGGTTGATAACAGCAGGAAAAGGATAAATGGTTTTAAAGTTGAAGAAGGGAAGATTTAGGTTGGATATCAGGGGAAGTTCTCTACAGAGAGCGGTGAGGTGCTGGCACAGGCTGCCCAAGGAGGCTGTGGATGCCCCATCCCTGGAGGTGTTCAAGGTGGGGTTGGACAGGGCCCTGTGCAGCCTGGTCTGGTATTAGATGTGGAGGTTGGCAGCCCTGCCTGTGGTGGGGGGACTGGAGCTTGATGATCCTTGAGGTCCCTTCCAATCCAGGCCATTCTGTGATTCTATGAAAAGGACTCAGAATGGATCCACAAGGCCCCACAATTGACCCAAAAAGCCCGAGTGACCCAAACGGCCCCAAAACTGCCTGAGGCAGACACAAATGGCCCCAGAACAGCTCAAAATGAACTGAAACGGCCCTGGCTGGCCCAAAAATGGACACAGTTGGCTTCAAAATAATGCGCAAAATGACCCCGTGACAGCCCAACATGGGCCTCAACGGCCCTCCAATGGTCCACACCTGGGCAAACATCCAGAAATGGCCCCAACACCAGCAGACATCCCCTAAATAGCCCAAGTGGCACAAACCCATCGCAGAGAGACCTGAAAACCGCCCCCCAAACGGCCCCAAATTCTCTGCGGGCAGGAAGGGGTTAATGGAGGGGGCGTGGCTTGCGAGACGGAGAGGCAAGAACCAATCAGCGGCCGGGGCTGTGCGCGGCGCCGTGGTCTCGCGGACACGATGCGCATGCGCCGCCGCCATTTTTTGGAGGGGGGGATGCTGAGAGTTAGCGCAGGAGCAGTACGCAACGCGTCCCTGTGGTGCGGAGCGCTCCGGACGGCGTCTCCGAGCGCCTCAGCGACGGCCCCGCTCCGCGGTGCGAGTGGCCGCGGCCCGGCCTGCAATGCAGGGCTTCTGGCGGCCGCGGCAGCCGAAGCGCCTTGCGACTCGCAGGCGCTGGCCCCTGAGGCCGCTTCTCTTTTCCGGGGCCGACGGTGAGCGGTGGGGCTAGGAGCCGGGCACGAGAACGGCGGGTTCGGGTCATCACGCGGCACTCCGCCCTGTTCTGGGAGCCGCTATCTTGGAGGTGGCGCCCGTTGCCATAGGAACGCGGAGATGATCACGTGATCATGGGTGGCGCTTCTGGCCAGAGATCAACGCGTTTCGTGTAAACAGCAGAGTGACCCCCGCCTTCGGCTGCGCTGCTGGGCGCTCCTTCGTTGTTCGTGCCGTGCGGGGCAGCGCTCACCGGGACAGCTCCGTGCGGTGCCGCACCGCGTTCGTTTCGCTAAAACCGCCCCGGGATGGGCCCGAGCGGCCCCGAAATGGGCGCAGCCCCCAGAAGCACGCTCAGGGGCCTCGTCCTTACAGCGGTCCCGAAACGACAGAAAAATGCGCCGTAAGGAGGAGAGAAAGATTCCAAAGTCATCCTCCTGCAGCGTGCGCAGTGCCCCAAAGGGCCCTACAGGCGCTGCCCTCCCCTCTCCCGTCCTTCTCTGCTCTGTCCGCTCCCCCTCTCCTCTCCCCACCCGTACCTGCTGCCGTGCGCACTCCGGGACGCAGCGCTGCTCCTGCGCGAGCGCTTCAGCCCACGGGTGGAGCGGCACCGGGATGTGGGGCGGGGCCGGCGCGGCGTTTCGCCAATGGGAGGGGAGGTGCGACGCTCTTCGTCGATCCGCCCATAGGCGGCGCTGTGTTGCCGTCCCGGCGCGGCACGGCGGTACCTCGCGGCGCGGTGCGGTGCCTTCCCCCCTCCCCCCCCCCCCTCACATCCCCCCGCAGCCTCTGTTCCCGGCTGTGTTTCCGCCGTGTCCTGGCGCTGGGAGCCCTTCCCCCTCTCCCCATCGGCGGAGCCGCTCGGGGTTCCCGTTCCTCTCGCTTCCTCGCAGCGCTCAGCCCCAGTGGGCGCTCCCTCCGTTCCCTTTGCTCGCACGCGCTCGCTGACCTGGAGTCGGAGTTTGCTGTTGTGCCCAACGGGAGCTGCCTTTAAACTGGCATCGGAAACCTGAGAAGAAAACTCTCTAACTGCAGCGCGGTGTCAGAAAGCGGCACTCCTCCCTTCCTCACCACACGTACCGGGCAACATGACGAGCGAGCACTGCCTGCTGGAGTTCAGGTTCTGCATTTATACAGCTCAGAATGCCTGCGCAGTACATTGCCATACACACTCACTCTGTCTCAGGGACTCACAGAGATGTGCTGCTGTCCCTCTGGGCGTGCTCAGTGCTATTTAGGGTGGTTGAGTCCCCCCCGACTTCTTCCCCTTTGTTCACCATCGGCTCCATCACTGAAGCCTTTGTCCCACTGCCATCCGCTGTTCCCCACTTCGGAAGATTCCCATTGCTCACTAGGGCACAGCGAGCCCCTTTTTAACAACGTCTGTGGAACCCAAGGAAAATGTCCTTGCCCATACTAAGGCCACAGATAAAAGTGTTCTACTGGGACTCCAGTGCTGCTCGTAAGGCAAAATCATTGAGGCAGAAGATGGAAGTGTTCTATTATGCCTCTAGTGCAAAATTAGTGAGGAAAACAAGGCTGTTCTCCCACTAAAGCTGAAATTGGAAGTTCTAGAACTATCCCTCATTGATTCCTTTTGCTAAACTCGTAGACTAGTTCTGAAACTGATGCGCTAATCCCTATTACTAAGCAAACCAACCTATACCAGTACCCACAGATTACTGATGATCGCCATTCTCCTCCTGAGCACGCGTCAGTGAAGAGAGTTCATCCAGAGGGCGAGCGAAGAAGGGCACAGGATGAAGGCACAGCTGTGGGTCGCGGTGCCGCGGTGCTGAAGGACGCCGGGCGGTAGCAGAGAGCGTGGGATAGAACTGGGAACCTCATCCAGCGCTGCCTGAGATGGATGCGTGCCTATGGTAATTACCTCACGGGTCACTGATGATCGCGTCCTATCGGTGGAAATACAACGATCCCATGAGCGGAACCCCCCCTCACCACACCCCCGCGGTGCCGCGGCCCGATGCCCCCCAGCTCCTGCTGCCCGGGGCGGCACCCACGGCCTCGGGCACCTCCCGGCACTGGGCGCGGCGCATTGCGCTCTGCTTCCCCTGTGTGACCGCGGGGCGGCGCTGCTGAGCCGCTGCTCCCCGCCGGCAGCGGCGCTGGGCGGCCTGGCCACAACAGCGGCTGTTGGCCGGGCGTGCGGAGACGGGCTCGGGAAAGGCACGGCGCTGCTGGAGCCGCGCGGGGCGACGGAGGGGAAAGGAACGCGGAGCGACCAAGGCTGCTCTCCCAGCCCTCTCACCGTGACACACGCGGTGGCACCGAGCACGCCCTCACTTTGCCGCTTGCCCCACACAGCGCTGCAGGGATACAACAGCACAAGGCACGTGACAAGAACGACAGTGACTCGAGAGCATCTACTAAAAAGTGAATATATTAAAGCTCCGTGGAATTACAAAATGCTGCAGCTCAGCAAAAACTGTGACTACATCAACCCTCTGTGCAGGGCTACGGCCGTGGAACAGCACCAGGAGCAACAGCGCCCAGAGCCAAAGTCAGAGGGCGGCTGGGAGCGATGGCACCGCGATGTGACACAGAGCCCACAAGGAGAGGAGAAATACCCCCAGCCTCGGGTCCGGACACAGTGGCTCAGCACCAGGGGGTCGTACCATGACGCTGTGATCTTTAAGGACTCTTACAGGACCCTCCGTTTAAGCACAGTCCAATTATACATTTCCTGAGATAATGAGGAGGAGAGCAGTGTGGTTCCATGTAGGAACAAGTGTAGAAGTGCTGGAAAGAGCTAGATTCCAATACACTGATGGCATGGCAGTGCCCAGCAGCAGTGGCACAAGCTCACTGCAGATGGGATCTGTCACTGTGGATCTGTCTCCTCCCTCCAGAGGACGTAGCTGTCGGCTCTGCTGCACACCCAGTACTTCTCCGTCCGGCACAGGGCTGAGCTGATCCTGTCCCCGTTCAGGTACGCACATTGGCCTCCGCCTCGCACCTGGAACCTGAGCACAAGAGGGAGGAGAATGGGAAAACCCAATCCCAAACCCATCCCAAACAGACCCTGTAGCAGATCCCACCCAGACAGACGGACGCACAGACTGACCAGTTGGTGAAGGCGCTCCCATTGGGCCATGTCCAGCGCTCATCCCCTTCTTCCCTGTGCAGCCCAATCCAACAGTTTGCCGGGCCCTGGTACCGCAGCATGAATTCCTGTGAACAAAGCCAGGTGTGACTGGAGCCTGTTGGTTGGAGCACTTTCCCCCACAGCTCAGGCCCCACCTGGCTGCAAGGCGCTGCCCTTGGAGCGCTGCGATGCTGTGTTGGGAATGGCGTGGACAAAGACCTCCCCCTGGAGCTGCGCGGCTCAGGACAGCGCCGGGTGGGTGCAGGGAGGGGGGAGATGAGGACGGGACACTGTCCCTGCGCAGCCTGCTGCTTTCCACAAAGGCATCTCCTCATGGCTTTGGCATGGGG
>NW_018364626.1:34273-37112 GCF_002078875.1 Numida meleagris | reverse complement strand
CTGCCCGGGGACCCTCCCGTGGCCTCGGGCTCGTTTTCCCCCTCCCTCAGCCCTTTCCCGCTGCCTCCCGGCGTTACCCTGTGGCGCTCGGACTTCTTCATCCCCCGGCTGGATCGTCACGTCTCGGTGCACGGAAGGGCTCAGTCGCTCTCTTTCTGCCACGGCAGCGTGGAGGTGCGGGGCTGTGCCCGTCGTGTGCGGGGAGAGGGGCAGGGAAGGGTCGGGCTGAGGGCACAGCGGTGCCGGCGGAGCGCTCCTGTGAGCGAGGAGCTCGCGCGGATCGACTGCAACCAGGGATGCCGGCAAAGTCAAAGCAGCTCGGAATGACACGCACAAAGCGCTCCGCCTTTCAGGAAGCATGCCAGTTCCTGCCCCAGGCGCAACCCCAAGCGGGGGGTGCATGGAGCCGGGAGCGCCGGCAGCCAACGGCTGTCTGTAGAAAAGCATCGCTTTGGGTGTGCCCCATGTCCGGGCATCCCAACCCCCCACCTTTGCTGCAGGGGAACGTTCTTTGCCTCTCACTTGCCCAACTTTCTCCCTGTCAGTGCTCCAGCATCTGTCGTGCTCACCCCGCCCACACTTCTCCCAGTTGTGCCCCAACGCCTTGGTCAGTTTCCAAAGGAAATGCCATTGTTTTTCAACAGAAGCGAGTGACTGGAACAGCAGCAGGGAGCACTGCCAGTGCCGCGGTGGCAACATCCCCTGGCCCTTCACCGTCACATCTAACACCCTCCCCCGTCGAACCTGGATTAAAGCCCTGGCAATCAATGCAGACAGCTTGCTCCCCACAACACGTGTGCCCCACTTGCTCTGTTACAGTCCCTCAGAACCCACACACCTGAATGGGAACAGGATCAGCTCAGCCCTGTGCCACATAGAGAAGCCCTGGGTCTGCAGCAGAGCCCACAGCTACGTCCTCTGGAGGGAGGAGACAGATCCACAGTGACAGATCCCATCCGCAGCGAGCTCATGCCAGTGCTCCTGGGCACTGCAAAGCCATCAGTGAAAACCTCAATCTGCCTCTTTCCAGCACTCCTGCACTTGTCTCTGCATGGAACCATGCAGCAATTCCTGAATCTCTCTCAGAAAAACTGAGTTGTGGAATGCCAGAACGGCTCTGTATCACGCACTGGCCACGCAGGTGCAGCATGCAATGGAACCAACCCTGCAGAGCCCGGGGAGAATCCAAGCACGAGAGAGGCTGCAGTGGGAGAGAGGCCGAGTGCCCCTTGAAGCAGGGGCTGCCCTGCTGGCACTGCCCAGCGCATCCACCGCCGCCGGGCTCCTGCTCGCTCCTTCCTGGTGCTTTCCTGTCTCTCCAGGGTCACTAAGTAAGAGTGCACTTGCTGAGGGAGTTTCTGCTTCCCCCTTATGGNTGCAGTCGATCCACGTGAGGTCCTCGCTAGGATGGCCAAGGGAGATGGGACTAAAAACCAAACAGCCGCAGCGACCTGAGGAGGAAAGTTAATTTACTAAATATAATATCAGAATGCAAGCTAACACACTCTGATACAATATAACTGGAATTTAATCTAATAAATGAGAGACTGTCCAAAAACAGAGGCCTTACTCTAAAGCTGAAGGCGAGAGTGCGAGGGAGCACGCACTGGAGGAGAACAGAAAGTAAAAGGGAAAATGTCTTGTGATGTGCGCACAGTTTTACGCCTCCCTCTGAACATAGAACCACGACATGGAATTATTATATCCCACTTCTGACACCACTAGAGGGCATTAGAGTGCACTGTGCACCAGTGTCCACCAGTGCCTCATATTGCTGTGGTTCTGATGTGCCAGGCCATCCTGACATTGCTAATGCCTTCTTTTCCATTCCTTTGGCCACAGAATGCAGATCACAGTTTGCTTTCACCTGGAGGGGCGTTCAGTACACCTGGAACCGTTTGCCCCAGGGGTGGAAACACAGCCCAACCATTTGCCATGAGTTGATCCAAACTGCACTGGAACAGGGCGGTGACTCAGATACGAACCGAGGTTGCTGCGAGCTGGTTTTGCTATTAAGCGAACCAAAGTGAAAGGGCCTGGTACGCGGCGTGCAGAGGGTGTGGGAACGGAACGTTGTTTCTGTATTAGATATCGAAGAAGGGGAATTAATCTAAAGAAGTAGAGCACAATGTCTTTTGTCACGTGCAGTGTTCCCGTTCTGTCCTGGCTTGGAGCAGCAGCAGTGAAAGAGAAGGATACGTTCTCTATGGCTTAATTTAATGTTTAGCACTGGTACTGCTGAGGGGAGAAGGGAAGGTGAGTGGAAAAAGAGAAGACATCAATGGATGGTGTAGGCTGTGAAGAACAGGAAGGGCGGGGCAGGTGTCAATGGGTTCTGAGTCATGTTTCATTAATCCACATTTGTGTCCGTTGGTTTGCTTAGCCACAGGGATTAGCAGATCAGTTTCAGAACCAGTCTATGAGTTTAGCAAAAGGAATCCATGAGGGATAGTTCTAGAACTTTCCATTTCAACTTTAGTGGGTGACCAGCTTTGCTTTCCTCACTGATTTTACACTGTGGACAGAATAGAACACTTCCATCTTCTGCCTCAATGATTTTGCCTCACGAGCAGCACTGGAGTGCCAATAGAACACGTTTATCTGTGGCCTCAATACGGGCAATACTGTTGTTAGAAAGGGGCTCGCTGTGCCCTAATGAGCAATGAGAATTGTAGGAATGGAATGCTGTTTCTGCATTAGATATTGAAAAAGGGGAACTGATCTAAAGATGTAGACCCTCAGCAAAAGATGCTCCTAACAGGGAGCATCCTGATGCCGACCTGTTGCATCCCAGCCTACCCACACAGTGAGACAATCCGGCCTTGTGTGCAGGCCCTGG
>NW_018364626.1:30752-32634 GCF_002078875.1 Numida meleagris | reverse complement strand
GGGGCTGTTTTGGTCAATTTGGGCTCAACTGGGGGCATTTCAGTTCTTCTTGAATCCATTTGGTGCTGTTTGTTTCAGTGTGCTTTGGGGCTCTGTGCCCCCATTTGGGGCTTATTTGGAGCCGTTTGGATCCGTTTGGGCCTTTCAGCAATGGATGCTGATAAGGCACTATTTTGCTTTTCACGCCATGTAATAATTTCAGTCACATTCTGCGTTTCCTTTCTCCTTCCCGCCCGCTCTACCAGAACAGGACGGGCAGATCTCAGCTCCACGATCCAACGCTTTCACACTATGACGACAGGAGACCAACAACCAAATTCCCCACAGCACGAAGCAGCGCTGTTCTGCCCAGGAGGAGAAAACCAACGATCCAAATGGGGTAAGAGAATAGAATCTGTGACCCGTCCCTGGGGGAGTCCAGGAACTGTGTGCATGCGGTACAAAGTGATGCGGTGCCGTGGGGAAATAGTGGTGCTGTGTGCACCTAGTGGTTGGACTGGATGATCTTGGAGGAACTGTGAACGGGTCACCCCATGGAAGAGAAGGGTGCGTTCTCTATGGCTTAATTTGTTTAGCACCAGCGCTGCTGAGGGGGAGAGGGAAGGCGAGTGGAGAAAGGGAAGGCAGCCAAGGGCCGTGGGAGAAGGGACAGCAGCCAAGGGGCGGTGTGTAATGAAAACCACAACGTGAAGTGAAGGCAGCCACGGCGGGGAGGAAGTGTCATGGTTTTATGACTTTGATTTTGGTGTTTCCCATTCATGTGGGTTGGTTTGCTTAGCAACAGGGGATAGTACATCCGTTTAAGAACCAATGAATGAGGTCAGCAGAAGGAATGCATGAGTGATAGCTCTAGGACTAGTTGCAGAGCACAACATGTTTTGTAACTTGCCCTTAGAAACAGCCAGTTTGAAAAAGTAGAAATACCATATATTTCAGTAACCTATTTTAGAAATAGACTTGTTGAATGATGGGATTAATTCTCACCTGTAAATCTGTGATAGTTGTGAATAGGATGGGAATAGTATTATGGACTGGAAATCATTCTGTTATTCTGTTCTGTTTGGGTAAGAGACCCTGAGCAGCAGAACAGCAGGGTTATCCAACCTGTGGGAAGCCAGGGCCTGCCCACAAGGCTGGATTGTCTCACTGAGTGGGCAGGTTGGGATGCAGCAGGCGGGCATCAGGATGCCCCCCTCGATCGATGCGGTACAAAGTGATGTGGTGCAGTGGGGAAATAGTGGTGGTGTGTGGATGGTTGGACGGGATGATCTTGCAGGTCTTTTCCAACCGTGGTTATTTTGTGACACTACGAACTGTTCTCTGCCCCACCAGGCTGTAAATGGAACGTGGTTGGAAGGAAAAGCTGCCACGTGCTCTGCGTGGGTTTGTGTGCAGTGCCATGGATCCTTGTCCTGGTGCTGGTGGCTGTGATAGGTGAGTGCCACCTGCATCCCCACGGTGATGGAACCTCTATTGTGGGTGTAGGACGGGGGACAATGGGGTTCCCAGTGCCCTGAGCTGCTCCCCAAGCACAGCCCTGATCCCAGCTCCTTGGGCGCCCACGTGCTGCCCTAAACCACGTTCTGCTCCACCTTCCCAACCCCTGCGACCGTTCCAAGGGCATCGCGCCATGTCCGCGTATCCCAACCCCCACATCTGCTGCAGGGGAACGTTCCTTGCCTCTCACTTGCCCAACTTTCTCCCTGTCAGTGCTCCAGCGTCCGTCGTGCTCACCTTGCCCACAGTTCTCCCACGTGTGCCCCAACGCCTGGGTCGGTTTCCAAGGGAAATGCTATTATTTTTCGAACAACGAGAGTGACTGGAACAGCAGCAGGGAGCACTGCCAGCGCCTCGGAGCTTCCCTGGCCACCATAGACACCGT
>NW_018364626.1:28338-29969 GCF_002078875.1 Numida meleagris | reverse complement strand
CGCCAGGCAAACTGTTGGATTGGGCTGCACAGGGAAGAAGGGGACGAGCGCTGGACATGGGCCGATGGCAGCGCCTTCACCAACTGGTCAGTCTGTGCGTCCGTCTGTCTGGGTGGGATCTGTTCCAGGGTCTGTTTGGGATGGGTTTGGGATTGGGTTTTCCCATTGTCCTCCCTTTTGTGCTCAGGTTCCAGGTGCGAGGTGGAGGCCAATGTGCGTACCTGAACGGGGACAGGATCACCTCAGGTCTCTGCCACGTACAAAAATACTGGGTCTGCAGCAGAGCCGACAGCTACATCCTCTGGAGGAATGGGACATATCCACAGTGACAGATGCCATCCGCAGCGAGCTCATGCCAGTGCTGCTGGGCACTCTGGTGCCATCGATGTCTACTGGAATCTGCCTCTTTCCAGCACTCCTGCAGTTGTTCCAGCATGGAACGACGCAGCTCTCCTCCTCGTTCTCTCTCAGGAAATATGCCTGTTGCACTGTGCCTTAAAGGGAGGGTCCTTCCACGGTCCTTGAAGGTCACAGCACCGTGGGACGGTCGGGTCGCAAGGGTCAGGATCGCTGCCCCCGACCCCTCCTGCAAGGACCTGGAGCAGCGCACCCAGCAGTGTGAGCACAGCAGAGAGCAGCGCTCCGTCCCGCCGTGCTCAGCCACTGTTTCATGCTCCAGGTTTAGGTTTTATCCTGTACAGTTATCACCACTTACACTATTATTTTTATTCTTGTTGTTCTTCTTTTATTTAAATAATTTATTACATTATTTATGTGGTAATTCAATATCTTTAGACAACCTAATATGCTATACCATATAGAACAGTATAATGTTTCTAGTTATAATAATAACTGCCCCAAGTCTCCCTTTATTACCATTTTTGTCATTACATTCCCCATTTTTTACTTCACTGTTATTAATCCCATTTATTAACGATCCTTGCCCTAATTCCCCCAAGTTTTATCACTCCGTTGTTAATACTGTTAGTAATAATGCTGTTGCCATTAATAAAATTTGCAGTAATTTGATCACCGCCTTTACTACTGTTATTCTTCTCACTAACACTACTCATACTTTCCTTAGGATCTTTATCACTAAGTGTCCCACCTCCCTAATACCACCGTTTTATTATTACTTTTCGTATTTCTGATTATTATCACATTATTAATAATAATACGTCCTCTGGAAGCAGAAGGCGCTCCCACAATGACAGATCCCATCCGCACTGAGCTCGTGCCGATGCTGCTGGGCGCTGCAAAGCCATCGCTGAAACCTTCCTCGTTGTGCCCGGCGTGGGACCACAGAGCGGAGAGGGCTGGGCGGGAGCGGGAACCATAGAGCGCGGTGGGACAGAGGGGACCGCGCAGTCCCCGCCAGCTCCAGCTGCCAGCGCCCCCCCCCCGCGGGCACCTCCCAGAGCGCGCCCTCCCTTTGCTGCAGGCCCCACAGAGCGGTGCAGGGACACAACAGGAGGACGCGATGCCGCCGTCACGGGGACAGAACGGCAGTGACTAATAAGTCACGGTGACTAGGGGCACTAACTCTCATATTTATATTGGGATAATCGCCAAATTAGGACAAATAGTGATTAAAGTGGTGATAATAGGGGAGCAATAAATCAGAAAAATAT
>NW_018364626.1:25491-28015 GCF_002078875.1 Numida meleagris | reverse complement strand
CACTAAGCTGCTAAACTGTATCTCGTAGCACCTCATCCAGTCGCCTCTCGAACACCGCCAGGGACAGTGACTCCACCAGCTCCCTGGCAGCCCATTCCAGCGCCTGAGCACTCTTTGAGAAAAGAACTTCTTCCTTAAATCTAATCCAAATCTGCCCTGGTGCAACTTGTGGCTGTTTCCTTGGGTCCTGTTTGCTGTCTGGAAGAAGAGGCCGACCCCCTCCTCATCCCAACTTCCCTTAAGGAGTTAGAGAGCGATAAGGCCTCCCTTGAGCCTCCTCTTCACTCTGAACAACCCCAGCTCCCTCAGCCACTCCTCAGAAGCCCTGTGCTCCAGACCCCTCTTCCCTGCTCCTGCTGGCTGCGCTATTTCTGATCCAAGCCGAGACGCCATTGGCCTTCTTGGCCACCTGGGCACACTGCTGGCTCATGCTCAGCCCAGCATCGACCAACACCCCCAGGTCCATTTCTTCCACACAATCTTCCAGCCACTCTGCCCCAAGCCTGTAGCGTTGCCTGGGGTTGTTGTGACCTAAGTGCAGGACCTGGCACTTGGTCTTGTTGAACCTCATCCCACTGGCTTCGGCCCAGAGATCCAGCCTGTCCAGATCTCTTTGGAGGACCTCTCTACCCCCAGGCAGATCGACGCTTCCTACCAGCTTGGTGTCATCTGCAAACTTACTGAGGGTGCTCTCAATGCCCTCATCCAGGCCATCAATAAAGATATTGAAGAGGACAGGCCCCAGCACCGACCCCTGGGGAGCACCACTCGTGACCGGTCGCCAGCTGAATTGAACTCTGTTCACCACCACTCTCTGAGCCTCGCCCTCCAGCACAGAGTGCACCTCTCCAAACCACGGGGTACAGCTTGTTCTGGAGAATACTGTGGGAGACAGTGTGGAAGGCTTTGCTGAAGTCCAGGTTGACCACCTCACTGTGATGGCGGCTGCCGTTCCCTGAGCTGTGCCCCTCCCGCTGCCAACCAGGCCTGCAGCATGGTGCAGTGCGGAGGAGCAGCACTGCGGAGGTGTTAAAGCTTTGGAAGGTAAAAAAGGAAAAGACTGTGAAGTGCATGTGCCACCAGGGATTTCAGTTCTTGATGATGATGGGAAGAAGATTGGAGGACTTCACGGAGCAGGAGAGAGATTCCTGGCAGCTCGTGGCCAACTCCGTGGCTCTTTGGCCACAAACTTCTTGCCTTGCAAAGGCCGGAGATGAACTGTTCACCTGGATTTGAAACCTTCAGCCCATGTGGGCTTAGTTGGGTTTCCAAATCCAGGAGAATCATCCTTGCTAAGCAACGTTTCTCAGGCCAAAGCTGAGATTGCAAATTACACATTTACAACAGTCCAGCCTGAACTAGGGAAGATCATGAATGAGGATTTTAAACAGAGTTCGGTAGCTGATCTGCCAGGTCTGACTGAAGGTACACACAGCAACAAAGGGAGCGGGCACAAATTTCTCAAACGTGTGCAAAGAATCAAACATCTCCTTTTAATTGCTGAATTTTGGGGTTTAAGCTCTCACAGTTCAGAACAGCCAACGAAAATATACTGCTACTAACAAAGGAATTGGAGCTGTACAATGAAGAACTTCTGACAAAGCCTGCACTTGCTGCCATCACTAAACAATAATAAAAAAATGCTTGCCATTAGTAAGCAATAATAAAAATAGTGTAAGTGGTGAAAAGTGAACAGAATAAAACCTAAACCTGGAGTAGGAGACGGTGACTCAGCACTGCACAGTGGAGCGCTGCTCTCTGCTGTGCTCACACTGCTGGGTGCGTTGTTCCAAGTCCTTGCAGGAGGGGTTGGGGAAATAATCCTCTCCCTTGCGACCCAGCAGTTCCATGGTGCGGTGACTTTGAAGGACCCTAGAAGGACCCTCCGTTTAAGGCACAGTGCAGCATGCGTATTTCCTGAGAGAGAACGAGGAGGAGAGCTGGGAGGTTCCATGCAGAATCAGCTGCAGAAGAGATGGAAAGAGGTAGATACAACTATACATGGATGGCATGGCAGTGCCCAGCAACACTGTTGGGATCAGTCATAGTGGATCTGTCTCCTCCCTCCAGAGGACGTAGCTGTCGGCTCTGCTGCACACCCAGTACTTCTCCGTGTGGCACAGGGCTGAGCTGATCCCCTCCTGTTTCAGATACACACATCGGCCTCCACCTCGCAGCTGGAACCTGAGCACAAGAGGCAGGAGAATGGGAAAACCCAATCCCAAATCCATCCCAAACAGACCCTGTAGCAGATCCCACCCAGACAGACGGACGCACAGACTGACCAGTTGGTGAAGGCGCTGCCATCGGCCCATGTCCAGTGCTCGTCCCCTTCTTCCCTGTGCAGCCCAATCCAACAGTTTGCCGGGTGCCAGTACCGCAGCATGAATTCCTGTGAACAAAGCCACATGTGACTGGAGCCTGTTGGCTGGAGCACTTTCCCCCACAGCTCAGGCCCCACCTCGCTGCAAGGCGCTGCCCTTGGAGCGCTGCGATGCTGTGTTGGGAATGGCGTGGACAAAGA
>NW_018364626.1:22525-23831 GCF_002078875.1 Numida meleagris | reverse complement strand
GCTCAGTCGCTCTCTTTCTGCCACGGCAGCGTGGAGGTGCGGGGCTGTGCCCGTCGTACGCGGGGAGAGGGGCAGGGAAGGGTCGGGCTGAGGGCACAGCGGTGCCGGCGGAGCGCTCCTGTGAGCGAGGAGCTCGCGCGGATCGACTGTCACCGAAACTCTGCAACCAAATACATAAGAGAGAGCTTTTAAAGTTTAAGCGGAAGGCGTTCCCTCAAATGACAGGTCTTATCATTGCTCTAAAGCTGTAAGCAGAAGGAGTTCCCTGACTGACAGATCTTATCAGCATTGAGCTCGTGCCGGCGCTGCTGGGCTCTGCACAGCCAGCCCTGAAACCTCAGTCTGCCTCTTCGCAGCACTCCTGCGCTTGTCTCTGCATGGAACCACGCAGCAATTCCTGCATGGCTCTCAGCAAAAAGGAGTTGTGGAATGCCTGAATGCGTTGGGCCGGAAGGGTCCTTAAAGATCACACCATGGTGGAATGGTGTTATCAAGTACCTGGAACAAGGCGTTGGGTGTTTCCATCTCGGGCAGGTCTTTGAGAAAGCGGTGTGCGGGTTCTGAGGGACTGCAAGAGAGCAAGTGGTGAGGGACGTGGTTTAGTGGGGTCATGGGTGGTAGGTGGATGGCTGGACTGGATGACCTTGGAGGTCTTTTTGAACCACGCTAATTCTATGATTCTATGATAAAAATAATAAGAAGTATATTAGTAATAATGTAAAGAATAACTGCTACATGCAGTGATGAGAATGGGGAGAAGTGGGGTGACAGTTAACATTACCATTGCTAAGCGATTACTATTGTCAGCGATTCTGACCCTTGCGACCCAACCGTCCCATGGTGCTGTGACCTTCAAGGACCGTGGAAGGACCCTGCCTTTAAGGCACAGTGCAACACGCGTATTTCCTGAGAGAGAACGAGGACCAGAGCTGGGAGGTTCCATGAAGGAGCTGTGAGGCTCTCAGCGTTGCCTTCTCATGCTATCTATCTTGCTCCGCAGCTTCTGCTCTGAACCGTCTTTCTTGTATCCCCACAATTCCCCCCAACCAAGAATCGACCTGTATCTACCTCAGCGTTAGCTACTTTTCTTAAATGGATAAGGAAAAACGCCCCTGAGTTTCCGAAATCTGAGTTTTTCTTTTGACGGGGCGGTTTGGGACAAAATTGGCATAAGACTCTGGGATGCTGCAACTACTGCAGATAAAACGGCTGCGGAGCTTTTCCCTGTTCGGCGGCGAATCTCGGAAGCGCTCAAACAAATTCGACAGGGAAGGACGAATCCTTCCGACCGTTCCCCACCGCCCCC
>NW_018364626.1:12011-13925 GCF_002078875.1 Numida meleagris | reverse complement strand
AGCCAACAGATGACAAGCTGCTCACGCAGCTGGAAAAGGCAGTGGCTGAGGAAGGCGGAGTTGCAGGCTTCGCGGCCGCCCTCCGCTCCCCCCCCATCGCCCGCCGCTGCCGCTGCCGCCCTCCGCAACCCCCCGACTCCGGTCGTGCCGCTGCCGCTGCCCGCGACCGCAACCATCGCCGCTCGCCGAGACGCCGCCGCCCTTCGCCCCACCCGTGCCGCTTGCCGCTCCGCTTCTGCCGCCCGCACGCAACTTCGTTCAACGCAAGGATGGAGCGGAACCAAGGATGGAGCGAGTGCCCCGAATCCCCCATTATTTCCCCGTTTTTTAGACGTCCCCATTTGGGAGTCTCCCTTCTGACGTTCCCACTTTTGAGGGTCTGCATTTGGGAGTCCCATTTTTGGGGTTTCCATTTTGGGTCATTCTTTTGGAGGTGCCGTTTTGGGGTCCCACTCTTTGGGTTACCATTTCGGGATCTTCATTTGAGGGTCTCCAATTGGGCTCTCCATTTTAAAGGTTCCTTTTCAGGGTTCCATTTTGGGCATTCCCTTTTGGCATCTCCATTTGAGGTCCCCATTTGCAGGGTTCCAGGAAGAAGTTCCTTCGCATATTGGTGCGGAACTTCCTATGCTGCCGTTTGTGGCTGTTTCCCCCCACGCTTCCCCAGCCCGCCCTTCCCGCACAGAATGGAGCCCTCCACGGCAGCCACGCGAGCTGTCCCACGGCGTGTCCACACCCCCTCAGCCGCTCATTCACCCCACACGTTCTCCTCCTTCTTCCCGGCTCCCAGCTCCCACCGGGAGGACGGAGGAGAGCACCGCCCGCAGCCCCGAGCCCTTCACCATCTTCCCAAGGGGTGCAAAGTCCATTTAACGTTCTCCAGTCCCCTCGTGGTAGCACGCTGGGACGCGGCCTGAATGCCGACGGAAGGACAGCAGCCATCGGGTTTGATGAGCTGCTAATTAGAGCTCTCCTAATGGCTGGAACACGCGGCCCCGGCACACAGCAGCGCTCTGCGGAGAGCTGATCCGGGCGGCTCACGGGAGCCTCAGTGCCCCCCCAGCCAGGAGTCCCCAGCTCCTCGCACTCTCCGCCCTTTGCCGGTGGCACCGGTGCCGACGCAGCGCCCCGAGCGGCCCCGCTCCCGATGCTCGTTGCTCCCCGCTCTCTCCACGCGTTTCTCGGCGCCGGGTGCCGGCTGCTTTGCGCACCCTCATCCCTTCCCGGCCCGAGAGCCTCGGCTCCATCCCCCGGGGACAGCGCAGGGGCTGGGGGCACCGCGGGTGCTGGTGGCAGAGCCCTCCTTCTGCTCGGAGCGGAGTCGCTGCGGGTTCTCTCGTCCTCCTCCTGTCCGTCTCCCTCCGAGATGCCCGGGAACCCCTCGGGCTCCGATCTCTCGCTGCAGCCCGTCCGCTCCAGCAGCTCCTCGAGCAGGGCGCAGCCGCAGCCGTGACGGCCCCTCGTCCCTCGGGGCCGGGGGGGACCTCCGGATCCCGGAGCTCCCCGCACTCAGCAGCCCGAACCGCCGCCTCAGCCCTCGGGTTGCCCACCGGGGTGCCCGCACGAACCCAGAGAGGCCGCGTCCCCTCGCTCTGGGTCGCTGCCTCGGCCCGGCCGCTGCGACGGGTGCCCAGCGTGCTCATGACGAGAGGCAGCAGCACCCGGGAGTTCTCCAAGCGGGGGGAAGAGAGGAGCGAAGCGGAAGGGATGGGAGGGGAGAGGCTGGGAGCGGGAAGGGGAGCAGCTCTGCCTCTCTGCCAGGATCCCTGGTTGCAGTGGATCCGCGCGAGCTCCTCGCTCACAGGAGCGCTCCGCCGGCACCGCTGTGCCCTCAGCCCGACCCTTCCCTGCCCCTCTCCCCGCACACGACGGGCACAGCCCCGCACCTCCACGCTGCCATGGCAGAAAGAGAGC
>NW_018364626.1:8011-11134 GCF_002078875.1 Numida meleagris | reverse complement strand
TATCCAAAATGACAGATCCTATCTGCAGCGAGCTCGTGCCAATGCTGCTGGGCACTGCGGTGCCATCGATGTCTACTGGAAGCTGCCTCTTTCCAGCTCTGCTGCACTTGTTCCCGCATGGATCCACCCAGCTCTGCTCCTCGTTAGCTCTCAGGAAACATGTATAGTTGTTCAATGATGTGATTAATTCTCACTTGTAAAACTGTAATAGTTGTGAAGAGGCCATTATTTCTGGACGTCTGCTCGTCCTTGGATAGAGATGAGTGTGGAACAAGGACAGGGGGAGTATCCTGATGCCGGCCTGCTGCATCCCAACCTGCCCACTCAGTGAGACAATCCAGCCCTGTGTGCAGGCCCTGGCTTCTTGGATGTCGGATAACCCTGCTGTTCTGCTGCTGAGGGTCTCTTATCCAAACAGAACAGCCTTACAGCATGCTTTCCATTTCATAATACTATTCCCCTACTATTCACAACTATTTGTCGCGGTGCGACCATTAATAGACCCTAAAGAACTGGGATCCCATCCCGGGGCGAGAGACACAATCACAGATGCTGTGGAGTCAACTCTCGTTTATTGAAGCGTTCGCACTGTGCTTTATACCCATACAAACGCTGCGCATGCCCGATTGCACCTGCAAGGGGTTGGCCACGAGAAAGCTCAGGACGCTCAGGCGGAAACAGAAGACGACGGCCATCCCAGGGTTCTACGGTTTTCTCAAGCCACGGTCGCACCAAACACACAGGGATCCACCGCATCCCGGCACGCGGCCACGCACCCACCCCCCCCTTTAACCTGCCTAGCACGAGGCATTGCAGAAGCAAGCACACGCCTTACAGTGATTGCGAAACCGGATGCCCTTCCCTTTGTTCACCGTGCTGATCTGCACGCATCCCCCTACTGTTTTTACCCGCCTCAATAATTCCAGTTTTGCAAGTGAGAATTAATCACATCATTCAACAACTCTATTTCTATAATATGTTACTGAAATATGTGGTATTTCTACTTTCTCAAACTAGCTGTTTCTAAGGGCAAATCACAAAACACGTTGTGCTCTACTTCTTCAGATCAATTCCCCTGTTTCGATATCTAATGCAGAAACAACATTCCCTTCCTACAGCCAGGAGTTTTCTCTCACTCTTCCTTGCCAAGGATTCCTGGTGTACGTCTCACCCTACTAAATCACTCACCGCAAACACAGTTCTAACCACCCACGTTCCTGTTCTTTGTTTCAAAATGTTCGTGCACCGCAGCTCATTTCATTGTTCAGGGGCTCTGTCCTGTAGGACACAGATGTGTGTCCTAGCAAGATTACTGTACAGGAGTTACATATGAACATCCTGGCTGCTGCAGGCTCTAGGGGAAGAGCGAGGTTGCCGCGGTGGCCAAAGTGTTGTGCGCAGCGGGTCTAGCCGCAGTTTTGGGGCCCTGTTCCGTTCCCCTCTCTGCCAGGATCCCTGGTTGCAGTCGATCCGCGCGAGCTCCTCGCTCACAGGAGCGCTCCGCCGGCACCGCTGTGCCCTCAGCCTGACCCTTCCCTGCCCCTCTCCCCACACAGCCCGGCTCCTCCACGCTGCCATGGCAGAAAGAGAGCAACTGAGCCCTTTTGTGCACCGAGAGGTGACGATGCGCAAAGGAGACGAAGAAAAGCAGTCTCAGTGGGGTGAAGCCAGGAAGCAGTGGAAAAGGGCTGAGGGAGGGGGGAAACAAGCCCGAGCCCACGGGAATGGTTGTAAACTAAATGAGGGCAGACATAAATTAGATGTCAGGGGATGTTCTTTACCGATGGAGTGGTGAAGTGCTGGTGCAGCTGTCCAGAGAGGCTGCGGATGCCCCATTCCTGGAGGTGCTCCAGGCCAGGCTGGATGGGGCCCTGGGCACTCTGATCCAGGACGTGATGTAGCGGCTGGCAGCGCTGCCTGCGGAGGGGAGTTGGGACTTGGTGATCCTTGGGGTCCTTCCAACCTACAGGCCACCTGTCTGCCCTCAGTGCCAGGGAAGGGCACGGAGCAAATTGCCTTGAGAGCGATCACAGGGCAAGAGTGGGCACACAGGGATGGGGCCCAGGCTCATGGGGTCAGAAAGGCAGCTGAACACGAGGCAGCAGTGTGCCCGGGTGGCCAAGAGGGCCAGTGGTGTCCTGGCTTGGAGCAGCAGCAGTGCGGGCAGCAGGAGCAGGAGGTGCCCGTCCCTCTGCACGGCGCTGCTGGGGCTGCAGCTCAGTGCTGCGCTCAGCGCCAGCCCCTCCCTGCCAGAGAGACACTGAGGGCCTGGAGTGTGTCCAAAGAGGGGCAGCGGAGCTGTGGGCTCTGCAGCACAGCGCAGTGGGGAGCAGCTGAGGGAGTGGGACGGGGCAGTAGCTCAGTGCTCTCACCCATTGCTGAAAGTGGTGCTGGAGCACCTCTCCTATGAAGAAAGATTGAGGGAACTGGGCTTGTTTAGCTTGGAGAAGAGAAAGCTTGGGGGAGACCTCATTGTGGCCTTCCAATACGTGAAGGGAGCCTATAAACGGGAGGGGGAACAATTGTTTACAAGGGTGGATAGTGATAGGACAAGGGGGAATGGTTTGAAACTGAGACAGGGCAGATTTACGTCAGATATTAGGAGGAAGTTTTTCACTCCAAGGGTGGTGACGCAGTGGAACAGGTTGCCCAAGGAGGTTGTGGATGCCCCATCCCTGGAGGCATTCAAGGCCAGGCTGGACGTGACTCTGGGCAGCCTGGTTTGGTGGCTGGCGACCCTGCACTCAGCAGGGGGGTTGAAACTCGATGATCTGTGAGGTCCATTTCAACCCAGGCTATGATTCTAGGATTCTATGAAAGGAGGTTGTGGGGGGGGAGGGGGTCAGCCTCTGCTCCCAGGGAGCAGCAATAGAACGAGAGGGGATGGGCTCAGGTTGAGATGGAGAGGGTCAGGTTGGACCCTGGGGGTGTTCCATGACTGTGTGGATGCGGTGCAAAGTGATACTGCGCAGTGGGGAAACAGTGGTGGTGTGTGGACAGTTGGACTAGATGATCTTGGAAGTCTTTCCAACCATGCTGATTCTATGACTCTGTGAACTCCTGCCAGCCCCACCAGGCTGCAAACTGAGCGAGAAAAGGACAAAAAGCCGCAATGTGCTCTGC
>NW_018364626.1:3057-6701 GCF_002078875.1 Numida meleagris | reverse complement strand
AGAGGACGCACTGAATCCCAGTGCATGTCACGGCGGAAGGGGCTGAAGAGCGGCCGCTGCAAGAAGGAGCCCCGGGGGACAGCGCTGTCACCACCGCCACCTGGACACGGAGCTGCAAAGAGCTCAGGGCTGGGAGACGCATGGAGCTGGGAGAGAAGGGATCGACGCTGTTCGCTGTTCACATCGCCTTTAATATCTGACAAAGAAATGTTTCCAGTTTCTTCTGGGGACAGATTTCAGGTTTGGGGTCTGAGATTTCTGCTCATACGGACAGGTTCCTGCTTATGGTCACAGAACGTTGTCTGTGGGGACAGATGCCTCTTGTTGGCAAGAAATCCTGTTCTAGAGTGTTGGAAATATCCAAATAATTGATCAGGACAGTATCTCTGATAAAAGCAGATTTTATTTGGAATTGCAATGGCGGGCGTCCTGCAAGCAGGGGCGCACCTATGGACACAGTATGACAGCTTTTGTACCTTGTTTCCCCCATGCCTACCCCCTCCCCTCTTTCCCCACTGGCTGCGTACTCCAGGTTCACCATCATATCGAAGTCTTACATTTGTTAATTACATTCTGACACTTGTTAATTCATGTGCTATCTTGTGCCAGTCAGTCGCCATCCTGCTGTTTCCAAGATGTCTCGGTACTCTTCTTATCGGGTCGATATGGTGATTTTCTCCAAAGCTTCTTCCCTCGTGTCCGAAGGACGCTTCCTTTGTTACACGAAGAGCACCGTAGGGAGGTGGAGAGGTGCCAGGCCTTCCTCAATACCTTCGTCAGGCCCTCCCTAAGGCATGCCATGACTTGTCCTTTTAATTTGTGCAGGATATTCTTACAATGTGTATGACAAAGTGTAACATATCTTTTCATGCTGGCTGTACATAAATTGTTGCTAGCTAGTTTTAATAAAGGACCCAAATGGCAGCAGAGGCCACGAAATCAAGAAAATTCTTCTCTCGTTCCAATGCAGAAACAACATTCGATTCCCACATAGAGGGGCGGCACAATTCTACTTCTGGGCACAGATTTCACTTTGCAATCACAGGTTTCATTTCGAGAGGGCAGAGCAGCGCTGCTGTGACTCCGACACCACCTAACCCACTGTGACTCATCATCCTGCCCGCTGTACCTCCAACATCCTCTGACATCTCGTGACTCTATGAGAACACGCCTTCCGCTGCACCTCCAGCATCACCCCGCCCTGACCCCGACACCGGCCCGTGCAGCCGCTCAGCTCACACACAGAACTCTCGCATCCTCGTGGAGCGGCCCCGCTGCCTCCTGCTCCGAGCGCGGCCCGAGCACAACTGCAGGTACGCGGCGTGGGGAGGGGGAGCGGCATTTTTCTGACATTTCGGGAGCGATGTAATGAGTGCGGTACCGGGGGCCTGAGCCCATTCTGGGTCCGTGTTGTGGCAACTCGGGGCCATTCGGTTCCATTTCGGGCTCTTTACGGGCTGTTTTGATGCCGTTTCTGGGACCGCTTTGCCCGTTGGGGCCGCGACACAGGCGGAGGGCAGTGCCTGTAGGGCCCTTTGGGAAGGGTGGGGAAGGATGGCTTTAGAATCTTTTTCTCCTCACTGTGGGGAATTTTCTCTCATTTCGGGACCGCTGTAAGGACGAGGCCGTGGAGCGCACTTATGCTGGCTGCGCCCGTTCCGGGTCCGTTTGTGGTCATTTTCGGGCCGTTTCGGTGCCTTTTTGGGACCGCTGCGCGCTGCGTTGGGCTCGGTCTGGGCGGCTCGGGCACCCTCCGGGTCAGCGTAACCAAACAAACGCGGAGCGGCACCAGGCGGAGCCGTCCCGATGAGCACCGCCCCGCCCAGTCTCCAAGATGGCGCCGCCCCGCAGCGTTTGAGGGAGAGGCGGAGCCAACAGCGCTGCCGAAGGCGGGGCCGTGTCACGTGCTACGCGGCGCTTTACGCTGGCAATGGGAACGGATCGATCTCTACCCAGACAGACAGGCGTGATCACGTGATCCCGTCCGCGTTCCTACGGCAACGGGCACCACTTCCAAGATGGCGGCTCCCAGAGCAGCGCGGGGCGCCGCGCGCGGACCCGAACCCGCCGTTCTCGTGCCCGGTTCCCGGCCCCACCGCTCACCCCGCGGCCGCCGATTGGTCCGCGGAAGCCACGCCCCCTCCATTAACCCCTTCGTGCCCGCGGTGAAGTTGAGGCTGTTTGGGCACTCGGGGGCAGCTTAGAGGTCATTTCCTGAACGATTTGGTGCCGCTTCGGCCATTTGAGGGATGTTTGCTGTTTTTTGGCCATTGTTTGGGGCCATTTTCATCCAGTTCCAGTGTTGTTTTGGAGAACTTTGGGGATGCCGCGGGCCCATTTGAGAGCTGTTGTCTGCAATCATTTTGGGGGCATATGGGGCAATTTGGGGCCATTTTTCAGTGCTATTTGGGGGCCATTTTAGAACTGAGCCAGGCTTGTTTCTGGGATCATTTTAGGATCGTTCCGGGATGATTTTGGTACCATGTAGGGCTGCGTTGGGCCATTTAGGGATCACTTGGGGGTAATGTTGTGGTCAGTTCGGTGCCATTTTGGGTCAGTCGGGCCATTTTAGGTGCAGTTTGTGTTCTTCTGGGGCTCAGTCGATTTTGGGGCTAGTCCGGGTTGTTTCCATCGATATTCTACTATTTGGGGGGCATTTGTGTAAATCCTGGTCACTTTTGATTTCATTTGGGTCTGTTTTAGGTTGTTTGGTTCAATTTGGGGGCCAATCGGGGCCATCTGGGACCATTTTCAGGTGTTTTGGGGGTTGTCTCAGGGCTGTCTGGGTTAACTTTGAGGCCTTAGGTGTCTGTTTAGAGTTCTTTTGGGGCAGTTTGGATCTATTTTGAGCCATCTTAGGGACACCTGTGTCTGTTTTAGGGCTGTTTCACTTTTGGGGCTGTTTTGGTGTATTTGGGCTCATTTGGGGCTGTTTCTGTCTGTTTTGAGTCCATTCAGTGGTGTTTCTGTGCTGATCTGTGTACCCATTTTGGGGGCTGTTTGGGGCAGTTTCAGCTCATTTGGGGGGGTATTTCATGCAGTTAAGGTCCACTTGGATCCTTCAGCTTTGGATGCTGATAAGGCGCTATTTTGCTTTTAACCCCTTGTAATGCTTAAAGGCACGTTCTGCATCTCCTCTCTCCTTCCCGCCCGCTCTCCCAGCTCCCAGAACAGAACAGGCAGATCTCAGCTCCAAGATCCAATACTTCCACACCATGGCAAAAGGAAACCAACAACCAAATTCTCCACAAGAGAAAGCAGTGCTGTTCTCCCCAGAAGACGAAAACCAACAATCCAAACGGGGTAAGAGAATAGAATATTTTCCCCCACTCAGGAAAGAGCTGAGTGGGGGAAAAGAGCCCAAGCCCATCTGCTCTCTGCCCCACCAGGCTGTAAATGGAATGTGGACAGAAGGAAAAGCCACCGCCTGCTCTGTGTGGGTTTGTGTGCAGTGCCATGGATCCTTGTCACAGTGCTGCTGGTAGTCCTGATAGGTGAGTGCCACCTGCATCCCCACGGCGATGAAACCTCTACTGTGGGTGTAGGACGGGGGACGATGGGGTTCCCAGCGCCCTGAGCTGCTCCCCAAGCACAGCCCCGATCCCAGCTCCTGGGGCGCCCACGCGCTGCCCTAAACCACGTTC
>NW_018364626.1:0-2010 GCF_002078875.1 Numida meleagris | reverse complement strand
GGAGAAGTACTGGGTGTGCAGCAGAGCCGACAGCTACGTCCTCTGGAGGGAGGAGACAGATCCACAGTGACAGATCCCATCTGCAGCAAGTTGGTTCCAATGCTGCTGGACACTGCCGTGCCATTGATGTCTACAGGAATCTGCTGCTTTCCAGCACTCCTGCACTGTCACATCACGGAGCCACCACTGTGTCACACTGCGGTGCCATCGCTCCCAGCCGCCCTCTGACTTTGGCTCTGGGCGCTGTTGCTCCTGGTGCTGTTCCATGGCCATAGGCCTGCACAGAGGGTTGATGCAGTCACAGTTTTTGCTGAGCTGCAGCATTTTGTAATTCCACAGAGCTTTAATATATTCACTTTTTAGTAGATTCTCTCGAGTCACTGTTGTTGTTGTCATGTGCTGTATGAGAACTGCTGAGTCCTGGCCTGAAGCACTGATTGAGCACCTGGAGGAAAGACCCAGTCAGGCCTGGGAGCACAGGTGAAGGCAATGCACTTCAGGCCTCAATGAAGGGCTGACTGCCACTGAGGAAGGATCTCTTTCTGGAGATCCCTTCTTTGGTGGAAGCTTTTCCCTAGGAACCCAGAATCTTCTGATACAGGTGAGCGATCCGCTTCCCTTCCCTTGTAGCACCTTGCTATTGTGCCAGTCCACCTCTTTGTAACACCTCTTCCATTGTGTTGATCTTTCCCATCGCTACATTTGGCGAGCCAGGCAGGCCAAAATATGAAAATGGTTTTCCTTTTGAACATCGTCCCTCCAGGTCAAACCCTGCCGGGGCACATCCCAAGATTTCTGGGTTCCCCCTTTTATGAATTGGCAGCCACAGTTGAAAAATGGGGTCCCTTGTGGAAGTATTTCTCGGTCCCCATCCTGCATGGCAGAATATTTCTATGGATTAGATAGAGATATCCTGATTACAAAGGAGCGCTGACTGGCTGCATGCACTGTGGCATGGACACTATTAATGGCTCTAAATCACGCAGAACTTTCAAATAGTACTTTAGAAAATGAGAACCAATTACTGCGTGATGGCATTGAGAAACTCGAGCAAGAGCTTGGCCTATTGACAGGGAAAAAAACAAGTTTAACTTTCCCTTTAAAGCACATCTGGAATATCGCATTAGAAAATACTCAGGGCACTGAACCTGTAGACCTGGGTGATCCAACAGGGAAAATCTCAAGATCGGATCTCGAAGCCCCACTTGAGGTGGATCCCTTTGAGATCCGACCTGTAGTGACTCAAAAAACAAAAAAGGTACAGGACAGACCAGGAGGGGTGCCCCCTGATCCATGGCCCCTGCCCAAACCCATCCCCATGGAACAGCTCGCTCCTACACGGCATCTGGATTGATGGATTTAGTGCAATGATTTTGGCAGAAACCAAGGGGAAGTGTACCGGCTTGGTTACTGCCATTATGGGACATGGAGGCAGAGAGTGCTGTGGTCAATGGACTAGAAGGTTCCAAGCTCGCATCCATCACCTCGCACCCTGCCCTGAGGCAAAGACTGCGTGCCACTGTGCAACATCATGAGGAGAATCCTTCCCTAATGGATTGGTTGATGGCGGCATGCTGTATCACTTGGCCTAATAAGGCCGATATCCCGGTGCATGCAGGTTGATGGTCCTCCATGGAGGACCTCCTAACGTATATTCCTGAGCTAGGAATGAAAGAGGGCATTTACGAGGAAGCCTTTGAAAGTCCTGAGTTAGTAAAATTCTCGGCCGGAATGAGGGACCTAATTTTACAGCAGGCACCCTCCCTCCATTGTGGCACACTGGTATCTATCTGGAACCCCCTGGTGGCCTCAGAGGCCATTGTTCAGCAGGCCGCCCACTTGGTGGCTGATCTGGGGGAGAGGGAGCCCTTAGGGGCAAGGCGTAATATTAGGGCAGTGGAAGGGGCTGAGCTATATCCAGTAATTAAAACTAGAAAAGCTGCCCCACAGACACCCCGATCGGGCCCCATACGGGTATCCCGTAAACAGATGTTTAATGACCTCATAAGG
>NW_018364625.1:0-40822 GCF_002078875.1 Numida meleagris | reverse complement strand
CTGGGGAATTTGGTGTGGCTGTGCCTGGAGGGCTGCCACAGATGCTGCGGTAGCTCTGGAGATCTTTTTTGCTAAAGCATCCTCTGGAGGGTCTAGATTGTCGAAAACTTTTTGAGCTATTTCAACTAATTCTGACCTAGTCTTTCCTGCAAAACCATCCTGCTTCTGCAGTTTTTTCCTAATATCTGGGGCTGACTGGGACACGAAAGCCAAATTCACGGCCTTTTGGTTTGCAGGGTCCTCCAGGTCAGTGGGTAAACCCGATACGCCTCAAGGAGCCGCTCTAGTAAAGCTGCCGGGGACTCAGAAGGACCCTGCTTAACCTCAGCCACTTTTGATAAATTCATAGGCTTCTGAAAGGAAAGGTAGAATCACAGAATGTCTTGGGTTGGAAGGGACTTTAAAGATCATCCAGTTCAAATCCCCCTACCGTGGGCTGTTTGCCACCCACCAAATCAGACTGCCCCGGGCCCCATCTAACCTGCCTTTGGGCAGCTTCATGGATGGGGCATCCACCATATCTCTGGGCAATCTGTTCCGGTGCCTCACCACTTTGAGTGAAAATTTCCTCCTAATATCAATTCTAAATCTTGCCTCTGTTTGTTTAAAGCTGTTCCTCCTTATCCTGTGGCATGCGGAATAAAACTCTATAACTCATGTAAGGTTATAAAGCAGGTATGTTTATTACGGCACCAGATGCGATTCACCTGTCGCTATCAGACTATGTTAAAAGTCGGTCCCTATCTTGTTGATAAGCTCCCTGTAAGTACTGGAAGAATCTGGTCTCCCTGAAGCCTTCTCTTCTCCAGGCTGAACAAGCCCAACTCTCTCAGCCTTTCTTCATCAGAGAGGCACTCTATACCTCTGATCATCCTCTGGACTTCATCCAACAGGGTCATGTCCTTATCCTGGGGGCTCCAGAGCTAAACAGGGTACTTCAGGTTGGGTCTCACGAGGGTGGAGGGGGAGAATATCCTCTTTCAATATGTCAGCTACACTTCTTTTGATGCAGCCTAGATAACCATCGGCTTTCTGGGCTTTGATTAGACATTGCAGGCTCATGTAGAGTTTCTCTTCAGCCAAGACCCATTAAGTCCTTCTCTGCATTGCTATTCTCCATCCATTCCCACCTAGCCTGTATTTGTGCTTGGGATTTTCTCAACCCAGGTGCAAGACTTTGCAACTGGCCTTGTTGAACTTGATGTTTGCATGGGCCCATCACTCAAGCCTATTGTCATGGTTTTATGACATCATAATATCATGTAGTGCACTTTGAGTTAAAGAGTTAATGCTCCAGTTCCGTGGATTGTCAATATTTCCAGGTACAGGGTTCTCAGAATTTAGAGAGCATTAGAGTAAGGCCTTTGGTTTTGGACACTCTCACTCTCATTTTATGTGATTTATTAACTTCAATTCAAATTATATTGTATTATATTGTGTTATTTGCATTCTGGTATCATATTTAGTAAACTAGTTTTCTCCCTTAGCTTGTTGCTGCTGTTCTATTTGTAGGCCCATCTCCCTACCTTTTTCCTACCCCTCTTTCCCCTCTCCTGGGGCATGGGTCCATGTGTCCCTCCACCTCAATTAGTCATGGAATTGGGCCGAACCAGCCTAAAACCACTGATACCTGTTAAGGTCCCTCTGGATGACATCCCTTTCCTCCAGCATGTTGACTGCAGCACATAACTTGGTATTGCCAGTAAATTTGCTGAGGGTTCACTCAATCCCACTGTCCATGTCAGACAAAGATGTTAAACAGCATTGGTCCCAGAACCGTCCTCTGAGGAGCACTGCTCATCAGTGGTCTTCACCTACACATCATGACACTGACTAGTCAGCTCCTTATCCACAGAGTGGTCCATGTCTCTCATCAAATCCACGTCTCTCCAATTTAGAGAGAAGAATGTCATGAGGGATAGTATCAAATGCTTTGCACAAGTCTAGGTAAATGACATCAGTTGCTCTTCATTATCTACCAATGCTGTAACCCTGTTAAAGAAGGCCACCAAATTTTTCAAGCATGATTTGCCCTTACTGAGGCCATGCTGGCTGTCCTTGTTTTCCATGTGCCTTAGAACAGTTTCCAAGAACACTGACTCCATGATCTTGTTGGGCCCAGACACAAGTCTAACCAGCCTGTAGTTCCCAGGATATTCTTTTTTTCCACTTTTCGAAAGTGGGAGTTATTTTTCCCCTTTTCTGTTTGGTGAAAATTTCACCATACTGCCACAGCTTCTAAATGTGATGCATAGTAGCTTAGTAATGTCATTTACCAGTTCCCGTGGGATCCTCGGATGCATCTCATCAGGCTCCATGGAGTTAAGCACCTTTAGGTTTCTTAAATGGCCTTAGACCTGATCTTCTCTTACAGTGAGTGGTTCTTCATTCTCCTAGTCTCTGCTTTTGTCTTCTGCAACTTCCACGGTGTGGCTGAAGCATGTGCTGGTGAAGATGGGCAAAACATTGTTGAGTACCTCAGCCTTCCCTATATCCCAGGTAACCAGGTCTCCCGTCTTCTTCCAGAGAGGGCCTACATTTTACCTAGTCTTCCTTTTATCACTGAGATACTTAGAGAAGCATTTTTTGTTGCCCTTTATGTCCACTGGCCAATGTCAACTCAATTCTATACTGGCTATTGATGAAAAAGCAAGGTCCTCATCAGGATTTTTGAAAAGGAAAAAGAAAAGGCCTTAAGCATGCACAGACACAAATGGAGAGCCACAGACGCATCATGCAATATTCAGATTAAATGCTCAGGCTTGTTGGATAATTTCATATATTTCATGCCTTACAGAGCAGTGAAGTAGAGCTATGGATAGGAGCATTCATTTGGGATGGAATATTTTTTCTCCAAACTCAAAACCATTAAGCCATTTTTTAACATTTCTATGATGGGAACATGGGAACTTATAACAAATAACTTTCAGATATAAACAGTTGAACAGAAGAATGATTTTTTAAATATCTAACTAGTTGGTGAAACTTCATTTAAAATTTGTATACCATTTTTAGTCAAAAAAACACTTACAAAACATTGTCAGCTAGACAAAACAATACAGTTATGAGTAAAACTACAGAAAATTGGTAAAGAGGTAGATAGTAACCTTTCTTAAAATTAAAAATGTATAGAATGATTTTAAAAAAAACTCTTTTGGAGAAAGAAGTATTATTTCCTCCTCAAGTTTCTTGCTTTCTTTTTCTGTCTTTTATTATGGAAATTTTCATAACGTTTTGCTTTGGGTATTGGTGCCTCTATCAGGCATAAAATAATGTAGCTTTTTTCACTAAGTATTGTATGGAGTCATGCCTGTTCTTCTTATACCATGATGTCCAAAACTGCGCACAGTACTCAAAGTGAGGCTATACCTCAGTACAGAGGAGAGCAGAACAAGCATTTCCCTCAACCATCTAGGAATAACGTTCTTAACACACAACATAAATTTTTATTTGTAATAAACACTTTTCTTCCTTTCATTAAAACAAGCCTTGAAATCTGGGGGGAATGATGATGAATATTCTTCTGGTTTCTGCGCATAGTTAGGAAAACAGGTAAAGACAATTGTAATTAGAGCAGGTAAAGGCTCTGCAAACAGCTGTGACACTAGAACAAACTGTAACAAAGTCTGTCTTATTCCCAGTACATGAATCAAAGGATGTCTCCAGCCACCCACTGCTTGATCACAAGGAAATTTTTCCTCTCTCTGTCTGATTCCCACCGGGATATAAAGCAGAATAATTTTCTTTCAAAATGTATGCATTTCCATTCTTCTTATCATATATAATTAAAACAAGTTACAAATCAAAATGGTACTGTATGTATTCACTGAAACACGTCTGAGAGCTCCCTAATTGACTGTACAATGTTTGTAAGGCTGAAGGAAGTGGCAGAAAACTATGAGCAGAGCTCATTATAGCTGTCACCATTTTAATGAGTCCCTTGAGGAATATGGTGCTAATCTCATACTTAAAAGCTGTGGCAAAATCTGGCAATATGCCTTGGAGAAATGACAGGCAGAAGAAGATAGAAAAGTTACTTGGAGTTTTAATTGGGCCCAGTGTGAGATTAAAGACTGGAAATGAAGCTGGACAGTGTGTTCCCACTGGGGCTCATTAGAGCAGAAACTTACAGGCGTTAATTACAAACAGAACAGAAAGACATAGAATTCTGCATCAAACTTCCCTTACTGAAGTCAAACAGCAATCTCCAGGTGTCAGGAAAAGTGATCCTTTCAATCAGCAATCCCCACATGCAGAATGTGGAAAGAAAGCACTGTGGATCCACCTATGCATACCTGTGCTTCCAGGAGACTGGCAGATGTACAGGCCGTGCTCTTCAGGCCTTCATTATAATGACCAGCCAAAACACTGTGACAGCAGTACATGTGCCTGACATGTTCACGCATCACAAACTTGCTGACAGGCTCTGTTCTAACTCACAGCTTCCTTCCCTACACCCTGATCCAGCTCATCTCTGGATTCAGACACATCCAGGCTTACATGTTGCATCTCAGCCACAGACCCCTATTACATTAGCCCTGGAATGCCTCCTTTTCTGCTCAGTGAAACCAAAACCAGGGGCTTAACAGCTTTCCTTGATGTCCACGTATCTCACTGCTTTTGAGGGTGTTCCAAGAAAAGAACTACAAAATTCCACCTTATGACTGATGCAACAACACAGTGAACATAATGTTCATTATCTCTGTTACAAAGACTCTTCCAGTGCCCAACCACTCTTTCAGAAAAGTTTTTCCTAATATCCAGCCTGAACCTCTCCTGGCACAACTTGAGGCCGTTTCCTCTCATCCTATCGTTAGTTACCTGGAAGAAGAGGCCAATTCCCACCTTGCTACAACCTACTCAGACCATTGTAGAGAGCAATATGATCTTCCTTGAGCCAAATGTCCCTGATGAGACACCGACAGAACGTTCTGCTACTCAGCATCAGAATGAGAATAACTCACTTTTGCAGTGGCTTACAGCTGCATGGAGGGCTACTTGGCCAAATGAAAGTGATTTACCAATGCCCAGTAAAACGTGGATCATGATGGAAGAGCTACAAAATCAGACCTGAGAATTAGGAATGAAGGGGGCAATTTACCATGATTATTTTGAGGTGTCTGTTTTAATAACATTTATGGCAGGAATGCGTGATTTGATCCTGTAGCAAGTCCCCTGCAATCAGTATGGGACATTAGTGTCAATTTCAAACCCCTTGGTAGCAGGAGATATCACAATTCAAGCAGCAAATATAGGGGCTGACCTAAGAAAAACTGAATGTACAAGGTGAGATAAAAAGAACCAGTGAAGATATCTTGAAAACAAATATGGTTTAATTTGATACAAGCATGTCTACAGGCAGAGAAGATAGACAGGTGAATCATGTACTTCTTAGTTTGACTAAGCAATTGACTATTGATAATCGTTTTCAACCTATTCCAGAGTGACTGAAAAAGATACAAAGGGGAGTGGGCCCCTTTGTGATCAATGAGTATGCATGAATTCTTAAAACCTACAACCCAGAAAAAAATTTCCCCATAATAATGGCAAGAACCCTTCGCAATCGAAAGTCCCCTCTGGGGGCCATCTGACCCTGAACATAGGCCATTCATTCATGCAAAAACATTTTCAATTCATCAGATTTTATATGATAACCATAATTCGGGAGAGTTCTCTTTTAAATTGAGAAAAATTGGTTAGGAAACATTGAAGAGATCCTTCCACAGTAGATGAGGACTGTCCCATATTACCTAGAAAAAGGAGATTAAGACACAGGAGATGGACGAGACAGTCTACAATTAACAGAACAGACTGCAAATTGTACCAATACAAAAACCTGAGCCAGAACAGAACAGAACCTGTGGCAGCGCAGTGGCATCCCACCACCTGCTGGTGGTGGGGAGATAGTGTCTTGTCAGACCTCCTGCAATCCACCACATTAACGGGGCACCCCTTTCCCAGAAGGATTGAAAAGATCCCTTACCTCGAGGTCCTGACCAGATGCTTGCAATTTGAGACCCTGTGTCGCCAGGAGAAGACCGTCTCCAGGGACCTGGAAAGTCCTCAGGTTGCGCACCCCCTGGAAGTGTTCTACTGGCCAAGTTGGGTGTTTTCCTGGGGGTGGGGAGGGTTGGTGGCCGGATCCCGTGTGAGCTCCCAGAAATGTTAGCCTGCAGTTAACACCAACCACCAGACTCACTCGACCCAGTTTGAATTCCATATGCAAGCTTTATTTAGCCGGCTGGCGACGGGTCACCTCACACTTTGCAGTCCTCAGGGGCCCGTGCTGACTTGATGAAAAGGTACAGCCTGTAAAGACTGGAACGATTTTCATTACACTGCACAGCAATGTTATCTAAATTCACAAGGTTTGCAGTTTTGCAAGTCTATCTCACAAGCTGAATCTAGCTGTCCTGTTCTTCCTCCCTCCACCTCACGCAAGCCGTTCCCTCCTGCAATATTGTCTTGCTAGTAATTTTTCCATCTTTCAAAGAAACTTTTCACATCCTCCTGCCCAACGCTGTCTATAGTATGTACAAACCCAGACGCATTCTGTTCCCCCCTTCCCTCCCTCCCTCCCCGCAAGCTGTGTACAGAAGCAGACCACATGATTAGTTTTGCAAGCTTAATCAGTTGCTGGCACAAAGGTTTTATTGTTTTCCCTCTTATCGCTTTGTTAAAAACTTTGTACCCTGGATCCCAGAGGTGTCCTTGGTCTCACACACCCATACCCCTTGGCACCGGCAGAGACCTCACAGTCCTGGGTCTATTCTAAAAAGATAAGTGGCTTTTAGCACTGAAAGCCAGAAATCCTTTCCCTTCTGAAAAATGCTTCAGCGAGGGGAGTAAGTGAGAGACAGTGGGAGTCTGGCAGCTGGCTGGGGTCTTCCTTCCTTCCTTCCTTCCTTCCTTCCTTCCTTCCTTCCTTCCTTCCTTCCTTCCTTCCTTCCTCCCTCCCTCCCTCCCTCCCTCCCTTCCTTTTCTTCCTTTTCTTCCTTTATTCACTCATTCTGATGATTCTCCCATATGATTGCATATCTGCTTGATTTATTTCCCATCTTGCAACATAGCTACCTTTTTAATCACACCAAGTAAACCTCAGAAGATTGAAAGAAATATTTTGATCATTGCTTGTACATCAGTAGGAAAGCTGAAATGACATACCTAGCAGATTCTGGAGTTTCTTCACTGGAACAGGCTGCCCACAGAGATTGTGGAGTCCCTTTCTTTGGAGATATTCAAGACTTGTCTGGATGCCTACCTGTGCAACCTATTGTAGGGAACCTGTTTTAGCAGAGGGATCAGACTTGATCTCTAGAGGTCCCTTCCAATCCCTGCAGTTCTGTGATTCTGTGATTCTGTGATTCTATGATTCATCTGACTAGCTGATTTAACGTTCTTTTTGTCATCATCATGTGTTTTTCTTCTACAAGAAGTAGACCGGGAAGACTGGAAGATTTCCTGTTGTACAAAAATATTTCAGGTTTTGATTACTCCCCTACTGTATACTGATATCAAAAATCTGTGTGTGTACACACACAATATCCTCATTTAAAGAGATAAGTAGTTAAACTTAAAATGTGAATTAAAGTAGAAATAGATTCAGGTCCACTGCTTTACATGTGTGCTGAACAAGTCCCTAACATGTTTGTGGATATGGGGAGGGAGCTTAAAGTGAATCTGAGAGCAATCAAGCGACCGCCAGCACATATAAGGAAGAGAATTGTCTTGTGAGTCTGACTGAGATACACGCAGATATGGTTTCAAAAAAAACAACCAGGAGCATCTTGCAGTATTGCCAGGACAACATTTGGTGTTTCTGGTGTTCTGCAAGGTACAAGTACTGCTGCCAAAAATGGAAGGCAAGAAGTGAACCTCACTAGTGTATGTACATGGGAATAACAAGAAATTGTATTCTCTTCCAGAGAACTTCAGGTATCCATATGGGCTCTTCCATCATCATTGTGATTGCAGACAGTCTAGTAGGTTTCAGCAAAAGTGCAGCAAAAGGGAAAGAATAATCAGCCTTCTACCATGGGAAGGATGGGGGAAAAGTCCTTGAGATAAGTACAGTTTTATTTTGACTATGTCATTAGGCTGTCAAAATTCCAAAAGATAGATAAATTTGGGGAGTCCAAGAGATTTTTTTTTTCTTTTTTACTTTTTTTTCTTGGTAGATGAAGGAATAAAAGCTAGTAAAATCATAGTAATCATAGAACCATAGAATGGTTTCGAAGGGATCTTTAAGATCTTGTATTTCCAACCCCCTGCTATAGCCAAGGACTCCTCCCTCTAGCCCAGGTTGCGCACAGCCCCATCCAGCCTGGCCTTGAGTGATTCCAGGGAGGGGGCATTCACAACCTCACTGGGCAACCTGTTCCAGTGTCTCACCACCCTCACAGTAAATAATTTCTTCCTAATATTTAGTCTAAATCTACCCTCTTCCAGTTTCAAGTCATTTCCCCTCATTCTGTCATTATATGCTGTAACTTTTAAATGAAGGAGGCTTGCAGTATAAATGAATGGCATTCAGCAGATTCTGCTGCTTAAAAGAGCATCTCTGAGTAGCAGAGATTTGTACAAATTGGTCCTCACTAAGAACTCTGTGAGCTCACCACCTAACTTTTTCATAGCCACTCTCCTCATGCTCCAACGTTAGATGCTGCTATCATCTAGTGATCCATCTTCTGTTTTGTCTTCAAATAAAAGTACCCAAATATTGCTCCAATAGTTTTGTTTGTGTGTGTGAATATTTATGTGTGTGTGACAGCATTTGCCCACTTTAAAACCATTGTCTTGTAACTTGGAGTTAATTATTTTCCTTTTCAGCCATTATGGACTAACCCCAGTTGGCAGCTATGCACCACACAGCCTCTCACTTCACTTTGTCCCCCTGCCTCCACCTTAGTCAGAAGGGAAAAGAGAAAAGGAATAGTAAAAGCAAGAAAACTTGTGGGTCAAGATGAAAATTGTTTAATAAGTGAAGGAAAAGTAGAAGAGGAGAGAAAGAAAACCAAACAAGTGGTGCAAAGGGAGTCACTCACCCCCACCCATAATAAGACTGTTGCCCAGCCATTTTCCAAGCAAAATTTGGCTAATCATTAGCATGATATCAGCATTGTTTTGGTCACCAATCCCAGCTGATATGAAGAAAAAGAACTCTATCCAAGCCAGACTGAGTACAGCCATGTACATAATAAATTAAGTAAAGGATCTCAAAGATCTTTTTACTCTGTTGATGATCATCTGGGAGAAAATGGCCTACAGTGAAACACTGAAGAACTATCAACTAGAAATGCAAATTATGGCTTGCACAGTATGCTGAAAGGGATCTAAAAGTTATATGTCTTCACATTTTCATCACTATCTTTCTCACAGAATATGAGACAAGTACAATGTAATCTAATTCCTGTATGATGTGAAGAGCTCCCTCAAAATTTTTACATTTGCAGGCAAAAGTTGAAGTAAATAATCTCCTAATTGCATGTCACAGCAAAAATTTATCCTCATGCACCATGGTGTTTGCCATGCATTCTGGTTCTATAGTGGGTATTTGTAATTGTGATTTTCACCAGTGGTGAAAAAAAAAAAAGTAGAAATTGCAGTCCTCAAATCCCAGTGCTTGGCGAAGGCTGCTTAGTTTCATGGGAAGAAAAAAAAATAAAAATAGTGAGTCAGTGAAACATATGTTCAGCCTGGGAATTTGTATCCCTTTTTACCTTGAGTTCTTTACAGCATGTTAGGTTTTTTCATTTGAAAGCAGTGAAGAAACCATCATAGCCTTCGCCTGCCTAACTGTAGCCATGTAAGTATTACGTCATTAAGTCTGAGCTAGGCACTCAGGTTGTGAAGAGAAGTATGAACCTTCCAGTCCTGATTCGTCTGACCCACTGATACACCACCAATGCAAATTAAAAGAAGTATTTCTGGGAAAGAGAGAAAGCAAAACAAAACAACAAACAATAATAACACATTGAGTTTATTTCTTTTACGCTTCCTTGAAGTATACATCTTTGCCAGTGGACTATGAGAGCTCCTGTTTAAAAATTAAGCTCGTAAAATATAGGAAATTAAGCGATAGAAAGAATTCTAGAAAATATCTTTCCATCCTGTGCATTCCAAGATCAGAATGTATGGAACATGAAAGTCAGAGATTGGAGGTTCATTTGCCTGTCAGAAGCATAATCTATCAGTCATTTAAGCAAAATTAAACATGGGATCTTAAAAAAGGAAGTTGTAGGGGACCTCTTCACAGTAGCTGGTACAGAGTAACTATCAGAGGTGATTTACTGAGATGTCCCCATCTTAAGGTGCAGCACAAATGGTGGAGTGAAGTGGAAACATCACAGTGAGATTCTGTGATAACACCACAGAGATTGGAACTTAGTGGTACTATGGAACTAACAAACTGCATAGTTGTTACCCTGAGCCAGCAGTTTTCCTTTTTTTTTTTTTTTTGTCAAAAACATGTCCCTGGGTGAACTTTTCTCATTATAACCTCATTATAATACAAAAACAAACCTCCATCCCAAAGGCTATCCACCTCCACAGTTCGACTCCCCCTCACTGAGCACGCACTCTGCATTTTTTAGCTTATACTTTTAAAAGAGAGAATTTTACACCACTTATAAACAAAGTTAGGTATAAGAAGAGTCACTCAAGCTCCACCTGGAAGTAAGAAAATGGCTTATTAGAAGAGGAACTTTAGGGAAGATACCATCTCAGACAAACTGGGAGGATATTGCTGATTTCTGGGACCAGACTGAGTCTCTCTTCCATCCATTGGGACACCTACTGGGTAAGATTCGCACACTTGGCTGTACTGAGTACTTTGCCAGGAGTCACAGAAATCTCTATAGAGCTATTCCACACATTTGTAGTCAACTGTATTATTCACATTCATGGTACTCACACATGCTCTGTAGACAGTGTATTATTAACAGCAATCCAAAAGATTCTACAATCCATTGCTTCAATAATTAGTACCAGTCATTAACTTCGCTGTGAATGTTTGCGTTGAATATGACCAAACTTCTTAAGGAGGGGCTGATTTGGTTCACTGAATGTGATTTTGTTTATGTGTTATTTGTGGATCTGTAATCATTATAGTTCACTGTATGTGTTCACTGTACTTACGGTGCGAAATTGGACATCACTGGGAATCTAAGCTCGGTTGCCCTCATCCGCCCTGATACCTAAGAAGAAGCTGGAATGCAAGGGGGTTTATTTTCTAACAAACTTTTTTACCCATTAATGAAACACCTGGTCCAGGATTAATATATATTAAAATAAATAGTTAATAAATATTAATAAATAATTGTAAACAATCATATACCTTATGACTTTTATTGAGACCCATGGGTATCTGAGTTAGCACAGCTGTTTGCCATAATTATATGACCTTCACCACTGGAACAAAAAAAAGACACCTGCAGTCCCAGCTGTCTCTTAAAGAGACAAAGAATATATAGAGAATACAACAAAATCTCTGTCCTCTGGCATGCAATGTTCCTCACCTATCAGCAGATGGTGAGTGAGACAGGGAAGGTCATAGGCACTCTGGCTGCAGTCTGTGTTGTTAGTGCTGACATGCAGACGGGGAGACAAATGGCTGTGAGTGGGTCCAGAATTTAACAGTTTACCTTCTGGTCTTTGCATAGGAGTATTAAACACAAGAATGCGTTGAAGAGAAAGAAGACTTCAGAACAGGATGATGGACTACCAGCAAAGCTCCTCAAATGGAGGTGTATATTGAAGCTGATGACATATATTTGCACGAGGTAAAAGCTGGGGTTGGCTTGAGAAATAATGTTATGGTGTGGAGTAATGCTAGGAGTTTGGCAGCTGGAGAGCTGCTGGTACTTGGGGAGCACTTAGGAAGACAGTTGATAAGCATTGCAAGGATTAGGGGAGTTCAGGTCTCAGTTGTCTTGTATTCACACCTGAATCTGGAAGTGTTAATGTCTGTAAGGATAAGCCTGAGTGAACTCTGAATCACTAAGGAAGAAAAGCACCTCAGGCTATGCTGTTCTGCTCCCACTACAGGACATTAAGATGTGGATGGCTCACCTTACCTGAGGAGTAGGAAGTCTGCTTTGAACTATGGATGACAAGAAGGGTGATGTGTCCTTTTCCTAAAGGGACACATATTTAGTTCTTCTTAAGCAGAAGGTAGGTGAGTGTTAGTATTATTGAGACCGGACAAGAAATGAGTCATCATTTAATTCTGGTTAGACTGCCAAAGCAACGAATTTTCTTTGATCAAAGCATGTACTTTGCAATTCTGTGACTCTGTGTAATAAGTCAATCTTCCTTCTGTTTAAAAGCTCCCTGTAAGTACTGGAAGGAAATTAGAAATTGGACAGTATGGAATAATTTATACACACATTTAGTACAATGAGGCTTGGAACTGTCTGTGTAAGAAAGGATGAGATATGGGGATATGGTTTAGTGGGCATGGTGATGATGGGCTGATGGTAGGAATAGATAATCTAAGTGGTCTTTCCCAACCTTAACGATTCTATGATTAAATATAAAATGTTAAGGTTTTTTGTTTATTTCAAGGCATGATGTGAAATTTCTAGCTTTCAGTGTCAAGATCAGTTTCATTTCTCACTGGTCTCGGTAAGGGAAGTAAACTAAACCGGTTTAAAATCAGTGACTTTTACATGTCTATCTACTCCTATCATGGCATTTTCAGTTGTCATTCAGTGTGTTTTATTCTCTAGCTCAACCTTGCCAGCCATGCTGCTAATGCGGTAGTAGTCATTCATACAAACATACCATCTTTGCAGCAAGATGGAAGAAAGATGTTAAAGAGGGTATGCAAAAACTAATATAACTTTCTTGCGACTCAAAAGAAGAAAAAGAATTGAGATGAATGAGAGGATAAATAGAAAGACTTCGAAAATAAATTTGACTTTTTTATGGTTTTCTTCTCATGAATCAAAATCCACTCTTTCATTCAAAATGTATGAAAATGAAATTATTTGATATATTCCACGGAGAATACTGATTTGTTTTCTAAGACTGTCTTACTGACAACTCTTGGCGGAGTAATTTCATAGAGATATTTAGATAGTTGACTTTTCTTCATATTTCCAATGTTCTGTTGACTTCATTGGAAAACTGACATTGCTGTGGGATCTCTTTGAGGAAAAGTAGAAGTCTGTATATAAATCTGGGCACCCTTAGCTCCCTTGAAAGACAACTGGGAATGTGATTCTAGGTTTGAGCATTTTTAGACTGCAACTCATCTCTCTTTGACTGTCAACATCAGAATGAAAGGTACAGTATCTTGGAAAGGCCTACTTTGCTCATTTGGAGAGGTTGCATGCATCACTAGTTCAGATCAAGACAGCTACACTGTAAACCACAAAGATTAGCCTACTATAGGAGACTGGACTGATGCTTTACAACCTAGATTTAATCCAGGTACCAGTTCCTAGTGTACGGAGAAAACATGGAAAATCTGATGATGCTTCAGTTCACAATTCCAGTACAATGCCCAAGATAGTGGGAATCTAAATTACTAGCTTTCAAGTATTTCAGAATAAGGAGTTCCATAAAACTAGCCAACGGTCATACAGTGTGCATTTTCAGTAGTCTAAGTATACCCCAAGGTGCTTAGATATTGTAATATATTTGTACAAGTCTGTTTATTACTGCCTGTTTTTCAGGGTTTGGCAGAGTCAAAATGGAGCATGAAAATTATACTGTAGTTAGAGAGTTTGTTCTGTTGGGATTGTCCCAAACCCACACAGTCCAATCAGTTCTCCTCTTCTTCTTCCTGCTGTTCTACATGATAATTCTCCCAAGCAACATCCTTATCATTCTCACGATTCAGGGAGATTCCCAACTGGGATCACCCATGTACTTTTTCCTGGCCAATCTGGCATTCTTGGATATCTGCTACTGTTCTGTGACCCCACCCAAAATGCTGGCTGACTTTTTCTCAAACCCTAAGACCATTTCCTACAAGGCCTGCATGGCCCAGCTTTTGTTTCTTCACTTCCTGGGAGCAGCTGAAGCTTTCCTGCTCCTGGCCATGGCGTATGACCGTTACGTTGCCATTTGCAAACCTCTTCACTACACCGTGCTTGTAAACAGGACTGTTTGCTGTGTCCTGGTTGGAGCTTCATGGGGCAGTGGCTTCATTCATGGCATCATACTATTTGCTCTCACCATCAAGCTCCCCTTCTGTGGCCCCAACATCCTGGACAGCTTCTTCTGTGATGTCCGTCAGTTGGCTAAGTTGGCTTGTGCTAACACTTACACAGTGGAACTTCTGATGTTCCTCAACAATGGAGTTGTCATTGTCTTGTGCTTTGCACTTCTCCTAGTCTCCTACACGTTCCTGTTGCTGAAGCTCTGGACACAGTCCAAGGCAAAGAACAGAATAACCTCCAGCTGTGTTTCCCACATCATTGTGGTTTTCATCATGTGTGGCCCAGCTATCTATATCTATGTCCTGCCCTTTCAGGCCGTCCCAATGGAAAAAGTAGTTGCTCTTTTCCATACGGTCATCTTCCCCTTGACTAATTCCATGATCTACACCCTGTGTAACAAGGAGATCAAAAGTTCAGTGTGGAAGTTGGTCAGCAAACACATACTTTGGTGTAGACTTTAAAAAAAATATATATGATTTTTTTTTTTTTTTCTTAATCCAATTTTCTTAGGAAAAATCTGGACTGTACACTGTGTAACAGTATAATGTATATAATCAGTAACCTTCAAGAAGTCCTCTTCTGTCAACCAAAGCCCTAGGGTGATACTAAAACTTGTATGGGATAATTTAAGGGAGAAACAACCTGTGTAAAGTGTTCAACTCTTGCTGTAAAGGACCAACAAAAAGCACTTTCTAACTTTCTGGGGTGTGCTTGGTATGTCTCAAACATTTGCAGTGCAAGGCCATCAGTCAGAGGAGGTTACGAGGGAGGTACTGGATCCTGTTCTCTCACAGGATTGTCCTGTTCACTAACCGGTCTAACCTTCTCACAATAAAGTTTTGGCTACAAGCTTATTTTTGACAAACTTGTTATTCCGAACTCGCTAGTTTACAACCTTGGACGATGCGGCTGCAAACCTAGCAGTCGCAGAAGGATGCCTGAGACAGAGCCCAGGAGGTTGTTTTTGTCATCTTCTTCATCTTACTGTGGGCACCATTGCTGTTTGCCAACTTGAGACTGCAAGCTCCAGACGAGTGGGCTCCCCCCACCATTCTTTCTCCAGCACTGTGAGCCAACACTGGGACTCCTCAAAACAGACCTTTGCAAAATACCTTTAATCAATCTTTTCCCTATTTGTTTTATGACTCTTGTTCTTTCTCTGTTTTCCTCATTTTTTTCTGTTCATTCTTTTCCTCTCATAAAGGTATTAAATAGTTGCAAGACCTACTTTGTCTTAAAAACCGTATCTTTTGTATAGTTGTTAAGTCATAAAGTTATTGTTTTGAGGCTTATTTCAGTTCCTTAAGGTCATATTGTCTAGCTCCACAGTTCAAGATTGATTCCAAGTGTTAGAGGGCCAATATTTTATGGATAATTGTGTGCCAATATTTTTGGGATAATTGTAGTATATAGATTCTCATTAAAATTGATGATTGTGTATGGACCTCTACATATCATTTTACTTTAACCTAACCAGGGATATTCATGAATTCAGTCAGCTCTTCTCTCCCCTTATGGGCAGGATGTGACAGTTGTGCTATGAAGTTATTGTTAAAAATCTTTTAACTTTATTAGAAATAATTTGGTAGGTGTTGAGACTTCATAAAACCATTAGTGGACTACTGGTTCAGGTTAGTTCAAGATTTCAGCTCATAGTCAAATTTTCGGTATTGATGCTGCCTTCTTGTTAGACTCTGAGTTGATTACTTTTCCACAAAGGGAGAATGTGGAGGCTGCTGGATGATCTAGCTCGTAGGCAAGCTTTGTTTTTTATACGGTATAGGTAGGACATTGCAATCTGAAATCAGAAGACAACTATTAAGTAAAAATCAAAGACAATGTAGTCATGGCCTTACAGGAAATACTGATCATAAGCTTTATTTATACAGTTACAGGCATCTGCAGCACAGATGCCAATGTCTGAATTAGTCACTAAGGATTCCTGCAAAACTAATAGGCATTTCTAGGGAGAACTTCAGCTAACTCTTTTGTAATTTCTACTTTGAAAAGTAGTAAACCATGCCTTAGACATTTTTGTCTTTCCCCTTGACTTGCCCTGTAATCTGCTTCTTAGTTTGACTCTAAGGTGGAGTCACCCAAATTATTCCTTTGGTTGGGAAACTGTGCTTTCAGAAAGCATGGTTTTCTTAATGCAGGGTAACTTCCTTAGGCAGTGTAGATGCTGAGTGAACTAAATATGGCTCCATCCACTAAGTTCTCCAGTAGTATTCCAGAAGGCATCACACCCTACAGGTGGTAATATTATCCATTCTCATGTAACACTGTTCATGCCATGCTGTAGATATCCAAATATAGTTGCCTGCGAAGTAGGGATTTTTTGTTGTTGTTGTTATTTACCCCCTTCCTTAACTGATCTTCTACGTATCATTTGACAAAAGACAATGTCACAAAGTCAAGAGTGCTTTTCTCCTCATGTCAGAGGCCACAAGCATCCATCCTTCCCCATCCTGGGAGACTTCATCACCACTTGATCAAGTGTAACCTCTTAGCTACCACTCCTTCATTTCAGCTCGAGACTAAGGCTGTTGCCTCTGCTCTGTCTCCTCTTGCAATCCTGTTCTGATTCTCTGAAAGTGCATTGTCTGCTCACTTTATCCAGTAGTTCCTTCACTTGGCAACTCAGTGCCATGAAATAGCATGTCTCCCACAGGTGAAGCCACAGTTTCCTCTGTTCCCAGGAAGAGGCTTCAGCTTCCTCCCTCTGGAATTGTGCCCATGAACAGATCTCCTATATGCTGGAGAACTTTCTTCAGTAAGGACTGGCAAGTGAATTTAATGGAACATGATTACAACAATTCCAAGCAGTCCCACATTTTTTGGAGCATGATTGCAGTCCCTTTGGATCCGTATCTGGCTGATGTCTTTGCAAGACTTCTCTCAATTAGTTTTCAGTGGTCTTTGGAATCTGGAGAAAGTCCAGTTGACTGGAAGCTGGCAAACATTGTCCCATTTTTCAAGAAGGGCAAGAAAGAAGACCATGCTAATTACAAGTCCATCAGTCTTACCTTGGTGCCTCGTAAAATTATGGAGATTATTCTGGGAGTTACTGAAAACCAGCTGAAAGACAATGCAGTCATTGGTCACAGCCAACATGGGTTCACAAATTAAAAGTCCTGTTTAATGAACTTAATCTTCTTTTATGACAAAGTTACCCACCTAGATGATCAAGTAGATGGAACCTTTTTGGCTTTCTACAAAGCTTTTGATAATGTTTTTCACAGTATCCTTCAGGAGAAAATGTCCAGCATACAGCTAGACAAGTATGTAATAAAATGGATGAACAATTGGCTGATGGATTGGGCTCAAAGGGTTGTATTAGAGGGGGTGGCCAGTCACTAGTGCAGTTACAAAGGGCTGAGTTTTATGAACAGTTCTCTTTAATATTTACATAAGTAATCCAGATGCAGGAGTCAAATGCACACTAAGTTTGTAGATGATACTTACACAAGCTAGTTTGAATACTTGATGAACATTCCAGCAGCAATTCTCCTGTACGTTGGGTCCAAAGAATGGTAGACAGAGAAGGAAAGCAATCCGTATAGCAGAGTGAAAAATTCCTCCAAACCATGCTGTTATCACCAATCCTGTGTGCTCCAGTTCATAACAGACAAGTAACGCAGTGGCTCATAGATAGCCACATACCAATCAGCTGACATTCATGCAAGGAAAAAAATCATTGCACCAGCAATGAAGTAGAAGAACATCTGGAGAAAACACTTGCTGAATGAGATTGTATTATGCTATGCTGAGTGAACAGGCCTGACAGCAGTTTGGGAATATTGACCAAAGAGTCACTGACATTGCAAAAAGCCAAGTTGTCCAATAGGAAGTACATGGGTTTACCGAGCTGGTGATCAACAACTACGGTTGCAATGATGATGAAGTTCCCTGTAGGGGAAGATGTAACGCTGAGGAGCTCGACAGACTCTGTGATAGATCTTATCGCTATGAAGCCTCGGGAGTCTGTAAAGTAAGATAAAGAGCAAACAGGGTTAAAGGGTAAACTGGATGCTTCTTTGGTATGCGCAGTGAATCTTGTCACATCTGGGAGAGTTAAGAAACCCTTTGTCTGTTATCACTGTGGCTTGGGAGAAGATGAAGCCAATTAACTGTTAGTGGATTTACTGCTTGCGAGTGGAGGATATATAAGATGTATGTTGAACGCAATAAAGTATTGCTTGCTATTCTGATGCCACAATAACTGAGAGAACTCTCTAACTGGACTGAATGCCGACAGTTCCCCAGCCAGGTTATTATACAGATAACAAAGATGATTACAAAGAGACTATACTGCAGTTTGCAACTTTGTGTCAGTCCAAGCAAGACAAATTATTTCACAGCTGAGGTGATATTGTTCAGCTCTATTCTTTAGTCCTGCACAAACAAGAGCAATGGAGATAGTAACAAACTTGTATCAGCATATAGAATCATAAAATCATGGAATCATGGAATAATTTAGTTTAGAAGTAACCTCTGAATGGCATCAAGTCTGAACCTCTCTTCAATTCAGTCAGCTGGAGCACACCTAGGGAATTTTTGCACACCCCGGAGGATGGAGAACTCACAGATGGTTTACAACCTGTTCAATTATATGACCAGCCTCATAGAAAATAAATAAATAAATAAGTAAAAATCCATAGACTCTAGCACATTCCCACTAGTGTCTGTTGCCTTTCATCCTGTTGATGTATAGCTCTAGGAAGAGACTGTCTCCATTTGCTTTGCACCCTTCTCTCATCTGATAGATATAAAGAGCAAGAAGGTCTCCCTTTAACCTTCTGTACTTAAGGGTGAACAAATCTTGTTCAGCTTGTCCTTCCTGGTCAATAGTCTGATGGTCTTCTAGGGAATTCACTCCAGTATGCCATTGTCTTTCTTCTCCTGGAAAGCCCCATATTGTACACAGGACTGCAGATGGAGTCTCTCAAGCACTGTATAGAGGGGTAGGATCATTTCCCCAGATCAGCTGGTTAGCCCCTCGCTAACAGAGCCCAGGATGTGTTTTGCCTTCTTTACTGCATAAATACTTTGCTGTCTCATGTTCAGCTAGTTCCCTAAGGATAGCAGCCTTCCCCTTCAGCATACTGACCACTTTCCCAACTTTGATGTCCCCCACAAACTCGCTGTGAGTACATTGCATCTCAGCATTTATCTCATTAATGAAGACATTAAACAGTACTGGCCTTAATATTGATCCCTGAGGGACACCACTAGTTAGTTCTTATCTGCTTAAATTTTACAGCTCTGAAAAGTACTTCTTAAAATCAGAAGCCCAGGCAATTTTCCATGCATGTTATCACTCCTTTATCCAAACAATATCCAACCAATTTGTTGGTAAGATAGTTGTGGAATACTGTGTGCTAAGGTCAAGGTAAACAAGTCACTGCCCTTCTTCATCGACAATCCCATTCATATAATCACAGAAAGCTATAAGGTTGGTTGGTCATGATTTGACTGTGGTCCTTAAGCAACTTGATAATGGCTCCATAGTATTCCCAGAGATTGAAGCGAGGCTCAGAGAATTACAGAATCATAGAATGGTCTGGGTTTAAGATCATCTAGTTCCAATCCCCCTGCTATAGGCAGGGACACCTCCCACTAGACCAGGTTGCTCAAAGCCCCTGAATTCTCCCTCTTGCCATTTCAGATGATGGATGGCACATTTGCCTTTTTTTCCCAGTCATCAGGAATATCCCACAGATGACATTTTGAAAATGATAGAGCACAGCCTCACAGTTACATAAGCCAGCTCCTTCAGGATTGTCAGATGAATCCAATCCAGTCCCATGGCTTCGTGTAGGCTTAATTGGCTTAAAGGATCCCTCTGTTTTTCTGCAATGTCTGCTGTTTCACAGACTCACCTAGTAAGCTCAGAAACCTAAGACACACAGAAACAATCATTACTACAGAACACTGATGGAAAAATATTGAGTAAATAAGATATTTCCACAAGCCTTGTCACTAGGCCCCCTGCTCCACTAAGCAATGAGAATATGCTCTCCTTATTCTTCCTTTTGCTTCAAATGCACTGTAAGAAACCTTTATTTTTGCACTTCACCTCCCTTGCAAGTTTCAGCTCCAGATGAGCATTACATTTTCTGGACTGCATGTAATGCAAAAGCACCAGTGCTTCTGAGCAAGGTTTAGTGATCCCAAAGAAAGTATGCAAGGGCAAATTAACATTCATCAGTTTAATAGAGAGGTACTCAGGTTACTGGGGTTGGCTGGCTAGTAGAATTTCCACCAAGTCCTCATTACTGGGGGAGGCTGGCTGGTAGAGTGTCCGCCATGGGGTTTCCCCCAGCAGATACTGGTGTCAGCCAGTCTGCAAGATGTCCGTGTCACTCCTTAGTACCGTGGCCATATATTTAACAGCAGGAGGCAGTAAAGCATTGGGTATCAGCATAAGCACGGTTCACAGAAAGCAAGGACATTTAGTCACAGCTGCAGAGCACTTTCTCACAAACAAGTTTCTTCTAGCTACATGCAGAAGCTAGGGGCAGTTTACTTGTTTTCCCAACCTAACACAGGTAAGAACTCATGGGTTAGTTGCCTGTTCAGGTCACGATCTGTATTTTTCCACACACTCCATTCCTATATATATAAACAGTGTCTCTGTACTGATCTTAAGTAGGCCATTCTTGCTTTTAACTTCTGTGTAGGCCTTTTTTGTGTTGAGCTAAGTCAGAAGATACATGTCCATATATACTAGACTCCTTCTGCACTTGCTTGGTTTACTCAAATTCGCATGAACCATTTTCCTACTCCAAAGAGGCTACCCCTGAAGATTAATAAGTTTTCCTGTGTCTCCTTACCCTCAAGGGGCAGTTTTCCATGGGATCCTTTCAAGCAGACACCTGAACAAGCCCAAACTTGCTCTTCTTCAGGCCAAGGATGTGATTTTATTGTTTCACTTCATTACTCTTTTCAGGATCTTAAACTTCACTGTCTATTATTGCAAGACACCAAGAGTACACTCAAACTTCACATCTTCATGAAGCTCCATTTCCTTATCTCTCTTCTGAAGTGACCCATCAAGTTAGTAATGATAATGCAACGGTAAATATTGCTGTAGATTTTTTTCTGTTCATTTGTTTTGATACTTTTTTATCAAATAGTCCCTCTTCAAGCACACCATCTCTACCTTGTCCCTGGATTATTTACGTATGTTCCAGCTAGAAACAATTCCAATTTTATCTCCCTAAGATTTGCAGTCAGGAAGTCCCAGACTTTAAAGCACAAAGGAAACAAAATGGTCATTCAACGTGAAAAGCACAGTCAAGGGCACAGTGCTACACAGAGAAAGGCTCCAGAGCACTATCACTGTCTTTGCATGAAATACACCTTTGCCCTGAATGTGCTTTACCTAGAACAGTTACTGGCAAGTTAAGATGAGCTGGAGATTACTCATGGAACTCTGTGGGTTCTGCGTCTAGATACAGACAGCAGTCACACACAGAATCTGCTTTCCCTAAGTGTCCACTCTCATCACTCTGACTGACCTGAAGTGTGGGTTCACATGAAGTTAGGTGGCCTGTGCACTGAAAAACAAGTAAGGACAAGTGAGATAGATGTCTCAGCTCCCACCAGCACCTACAAGTCTAGAGAATTAATCAGCTTATCATAATTGCTGGTCAGGCTACTTCTTACTATACTCCATGGTTTAGCTTAGTCTAACACCAGTTTTTTTCCAAGTTCTGTTATTTCCCTGTATTAAGTTAGAAAAGGTGCCGTCACAGATTTATTGGTTGTAAACAGAGAGAGTCTTGTGGATGAAGTGGTAATTGGTGGTTGCCTTGCCCACAATGACCATGAAGTAGTAAAATTTAAAATCTATGGTGACAGGAGGAAAACTACTACAAAACTAAATATGGGGAGTGCGGACTTTGGGATGCTCATAGAACTAGTTAATAAGGTCCCCTGGGAATCTGCTTTTGAAGGTGTTGGAGTCCATCAGTGCTGGTCACTTTTTAAGAGCAGTCTCCTAAGAGCTCAGGAACAGGCAGTATGTGCAGCCTCACCTTGAGCTCTGTGTGGAGTTTTGGGCACTGCAATATAAGGACAGAAAGCTATTAGAGAGTGTTCAGAGGAGGGCAACAAAGGTGGTAAAGTGTCTAAAGGGCAAGAAGCATGAGAAGTGGCTGAAGACACCCAGTTTGTTCAATCCAGAGCAGAGCAGAGTGAGGGGAGGCCTCATGGCAGCCTACAACTCCTCATGAGGAGAACAGAGGTGCAGCGCTGAGCTCTGTTCTCTGGTGACAGTGACAGAACCTCAAGGGAACAGCAAGGAGCTGCACCAGGGGAGGGTCAAGTGGGGATTAGGAACAGGTTCTTCACCAGAGGGTGGTGGGCATGGAACAGGCTCCCCAGGTCAGTGGGCATGGCCCCAAGCTGTTGGAGCTCAAGGAGCATTTGGGCGATGCTCTCACACATAAGATCAAAACGTTGCAAGACAGCTATCAGTAGCGCAGCATAGACTGTCTTCTTTCAGACCTCTTCCAGCATGTGGTCTCTTTCCCCAAAGCTAGGTCTGTCCCATCCCTGGAGTTGTTCAAGACCAGGGTTGATGGGTCCCCAGTAACCTGATTTAGTAAGTGACATCCCTGCCCTTGTCGGAGGGATTGGGACTGCATCAAAAGAAGCATGGTCAGCACGTTGAGGAAGGTGGTCCTTCCCCTCTAACTCTGCACTGTGAGACCTGACCTAGAGTACTCTGTCCAGGTGCAGAGTCCTTAGTACAGGAGAGATGTGGAACTGTTAGAACGTGTCCAGAGGAGGGCCACAAAAATGATCCATGGAATGGAACATCTTCCTTACGAGGACAGGCTGAGTGCTGGGGCTGTTCAGCCTGGAGAAGAGGAGGCTCCAGGGAGACCTGAGTGACTTTTCAGTGTCTAAACAGGACACTAGAAGAAAGAAGGGGGCAGACTCTTCAGCAGAGACTGTTGTGATAAAACAAGGGGAAATGGTTTCAAATAAAAGAGAGAAGATTGGATTGAAGGAAGGTTTTTTTACTGTAAGAGTGGTGAGGCACTGGAACAGGTTGCCCAGAGAGGTGGTGGATGTCCCATCTTTGGAGACATCCAAGGTCAGGTTGAACTCTGAGCAACTTCATCTAGCTGTAGATGTCCCTTTTCATTGCAGGGGAGTTGGACTACATGATCTTTAAGGGTCCCTTCCAACTCAAAAGATTCTACGATTCTATGATTTTATGATTTTATCAATTAGGTGACCTTCTAGGTCTTTCCAAGCCAAGCCATTCCAAGATTCTATGAAGAAGCTGGTAGGGGACACAACCAGGATAGCTGACCCAAACTGTCCAAAGGAATATTTCATAACCTATGAAGTCATACTGAACAATAAAACTGTTTGCCACAGGAGCTGCTGCTGCTTGGAGACCGTCTAAACATCACTGAATCATAAAATCATTAAGGTTGGAAAAGACCTCCAAGGTCATCAACCATCCACCTACCACCACCGTTGCCCACTAAACCATGCTGCTTAGTACCACATCTACATGTTTCTTGAACACCTTTAGGGACAGTGACTCAACCACCTCTGTGTGCAGCCCATTCCAGTGCCTGACCACTCTTTTAGAGAAGAAATGTTTCCTAATATCCAACCTGAACCTCTGCTGGCACAGCTTGAGGCCATTCCCTCTAGTCCTGTCACTAGTTACCTGGGAGAAGAGGCTAACCCCCATCTCACCACAACCTCCCTTCAGGTAGCTGTAGAGGGCAATAAGGTCTCCCCTGAGCCTCCTCCTCTCCAAACTAAACAATCCCAATATCCTCAGCCACCCGTCATAAGACTTGTGTTCCAGTCCCCTCACCAGCTTTGTTGCCCTTCTCTGGAAACACTCCAGGGCCTCAATGTCTTTCCCGTAGTAGGGGTCCCAAAACTGAAGAGCGTACTTGAGGTGCAGCCTCACTAGAGCTGAGCTGGGATGATCATCTCCCTGCCCCTGCTGGCATCGATGAGTGGGTAGTGACCAACTGCTCTGTGAATCACTCTCACTTGTTTTGTGTATTCTATCATCATCGTTATTATTGATATTATTATTTTACCTTCCTCTTCTTTCCTAATAAACTGTCTTTATCTCAACCCACAAGTTCTGCCTTTTTTTTCTGATCTCTCCTTTATGACACTCTGAAGGGAGTAGTGATATCTAGATAGACATAGATAGACATAGATAGACATACCTATGTGGTGCTGAGCTGCCTGCCAGGTTAAAACATAACAATCCATTTGGCACCCAACATAGAGCTCAAAGGGTTATGATAACAAAAGAACTGATCAAGAATGTGTTAAAACAAAATTGTTTTAAGCTATAATAGTTTAATCATTGCTGGTCACAACATTGACATTTTTGGTCTCAGAGTTGTTATGCTTGCTCTGAGTTGTGATATGGAATTTCTTACTTGCTGTCTATGGTCCCTGTTGTGCTGTTTATCATCTCTGTGGGCTGGATTAAGGTAATCATTTTGCTGTACTGTGTAACACTGTTTATGATATGAAAAAAATTGCCAGTTGTGAAACGAACCTGGTATTTGTACTCAGAATTGCTGTCATCCCTGTGTTTTGGAAACCATCTCTCAAAAACAATTAATAATTACACTATTTACCTCTCCCTCCCACAAAAACAATCTATGGGGAAGACAAGGGTGGAGATTTTCTTCTGCTTCTTCACCCTGGCTTTCTTCTTCACCTCCCCTTTCTCCTCCAGGGAGAGAATTTAGAAAATCCTTGGGATGTTCAGATCAGCATGTTTATATTACTATGCTTCCTGAATGTGTTCCACATTTTGTTTAAAGTTAAATAATTATTTAAGAGTATCACCTGGAGATCTGACCGACCTAAGGCAGGATAGTTATGAGTGTCAGGGAGTGTGGGAGGGAGGATATTAGCAAGCACCTAGAACAGTGGACACGAATGCTTTGGAACTTCATCCATGAACAAGTGCAGAATCCTGAAAAACTGGTAGAATGTTTGTAGAATAGTATGCACACTAGCTGATAATAATGACCTGGAAAGATGATATGGCCATGTGTCTCAGCTGTGGAAAAACTGAGATTCAGCAGCCTGTAGGAACCAGTTTCTCAGCTATTAGAAGAAGGTATTTCTCTGCTCAAGAGAGATGATACAATGGGTATACACCATGTGCTACCCAGTGGCTTTACCTGCATGACCATGGAGAGGATATGAGGAAACCTGATAGAAAATCTACCTTGACGCTAGAGGCATAGGTACATGAGTTGCAAGGTAAAACAACAGAGGATCCTGCCAGGAAAATCACTGCTTTGGTTTCAGCTATCTGTATGGGAGGCCAAAGTGAGCCTAACTGGGAAGGAGTGGCTAGAGCCAAGGAGTGATGAGCAAGACTTGCTCATCTTTATGGGACTTATGGGACTTATCTCTATGGGACTTTAATAGTCCCATACAACCAGTGCAAAAGTCTAATGTGGAGTGAAGGAGAGTGAAAGAGGGAAACAAGGTAAATAACGATGCTAAGGCACAAGGAAAACAGAGAGGTGACTGATTACAACCAGTTTGTCTTCACTAAAGACAAACAATGACTGACAGATTTGGTAGCCTTCTACAATGGAGTTACAGCACTGGTATATAAGGGAAGAGAAACTGGCATCATCTGCATGGATTTGTGCAAAGCACTTGATACTATCCCACACAGCATCCTTGTCTCCAAATTAAAGAACCATGAATTTGGTAGACGGACTGCTCAGTGGATAAGGAACTGGCCAGATGGCTGCAGTCAAACAGTTGTAGTCAATAGCTTGACATCCTGGTGGAGAACGGTGATAAGTGGTACCCCTCAAGGGTCTGTATTGGGACTGATGTTAGTTAATATACTTGCCATTGACATGGATAGTGGGATTAAGTACACCCTCAGAAAGTTTGATGACAACACCAAGCTGTGTGGTGCAACCAATATACTGGAGGGAAGGTATCCATCTATAGGGACTTTGAGAGGCTTGGGAGGCTGACCTGTGCAAATCTTGTGAATTTCAGTAAGGCCCTGCACCCAGGCCAGAGCAATCTCAAACGTGAATACAGGCTGGGTGACAAGTGGGTAGAAAGCAGCCCTGTGAAGAAGAACTTGGGGGTTCTGGTGGATGTAAGCCTTGACATGAACCAGCAGTGTGCACTTGCAGCCCAGAAGGCCAGCTGTGTACTGGGCTTCATAAAAAGAAGCTTGGCTAGCAGGTTGAGGGAGATGATTATCCTCTTGAGGCTCCACCTGCAGTACTCTGTTCAGATCCAAGGCCCCCAGCCTAAGAAGGACATGGACCCATTACACTGAATCCAGAGGAGGCCCACAAAGATGATTAGAGAACTGGAGAACCTCTCCTATGAAGATGAGCTGAGAGAATTAGGGTTGCCTAGCCTAGAGAAGAGAGATCTACGGGGAGACTTGCTAGGGTCCTCCAAGACAGATGAGGAGGGATTATTTATCAGGGAGTGTAGGGATGGCACAAAGGATAACAGTTTTAAGCTAAAAGAGGGTAGATTTGGATTAGATATTATGAAAAAAATGGGTGTGAAAAAATAGGGTGAAAAAGGCACAGGAACAGGTTGCCCAGACAAGTTACAGATGTTTCATCCCTGGAGATGTTCAAGGCCAGGTTGAATGGGTCTTTGGGCAACTTGATCTAGTGGAAGGTATCTCTGTCCATGGCACAAAGAGTGGACTAAAAGACCTTTAAGGTCCTTCCTTAATCTGATGCACTTCTATGCAGCGCCTGAGGCACGGACTCAGATGTGAATGATCCAAATCATTTATTATGGGTTCTAACATCCCTTATATACATTCACAAGTTTTCTCTTGTAACTTTACCACCCGCCTTTACATGTCAACAAAATTCCACAAACACTCCTTAACCGTGCATGCAGGCGCTTATCCAATCAGAGCCATGAGATGTGCCTTTTGCTTTTCTCTTCTTCTGGAGGTGTCCTTGGTTCTCAGTGTTGCTTTCTCATGCCGTTTATCTTGCTCCGCAGCTTCTGCTCTGAATAGTCTTTCTTGTACCCCTACAATTCCTCCATTTTTGTTTATTAGCGAACTATTACTATTCTATAAAATAATAGCACTAATCTTATTAATAATATAATCATTATAACTCAATCAATGCCTCGATTGACAACACACTAAGCGTAAGAAAATAGGCAAGCAAAAACATAGCATAATGACAAGAAATACTGTTAAACCCATGAAAAAGAACAAACACACGTTTGGCCCAAGACCCAAGTTTCTGCAACCTGGAAAAGAATCCCTGAGGGTCCCATTCTGTGTGTACCTGTAACTGATTAGAGAGAATCTTCAACTGTTGTATACTCTGATATACTGATTTTGAATGATCACTAAAATTTTTACAACACATGCTTTTAGAGTGCTCACAGCCATGCCTTCGGGCTAATAGAAAATCAGTGGTTGCACGACTTCGTAGAGTTGCATGTCGGATAGAATCGATATTAGTGGGCAAGCGTACTAGAGCATCACTAGTTGCATTCCTTCCCTTAGCTGGCTAACATCCTAACTTGGTGAGTGTGGCTAAAACTGAGCCGTGCTGTTTCAAGGTACGTTTGGATCTGAGAGAAAGGATGTCTCCAGAACAGAGGCAAGCAAACGATGCACTCAGAGCTGCACAGAGGGTCATGAGTTCCAGCCAACATATGCACACTCACACACACGGGCATCCATTTCAGATAATCCCGTAAGCAGGAATCAGAAACTCCCTAAGCTAGTGCATTATTACTTATTGACCCTTGAAAGGTGGCAAATCACCAGACAGGAAAGAGAAGGAAGATGCAGGCAGTGGATGCAATAGGCAGTGACAGCAGGGCGTCCCCTGCTTCAGGGTGCACTTTTCCTCTCTCACCCATCACGGACTCTCTCCTGCTTTTTTTCTTCTCAGGAACTGCAGGGGTTTTTCCATTTGTACACCGCATCTGCATGGCCAGTGCGTGGTACAGAGCCCAAGTGGAACACCTGTTCGCAAAGCAAAATAAGCTACCAAGGTTAGCTCTGTCTACGAATCAAAATATTTGCAGCTATAGACACAACTATCAGTTCCCTTAAAACTATCGGAATACTTTGTTCTATCCCAAGATCATTCTTCAGTGAGGGGCATTTGGGTCCCTGAGATAGGTGCTAATTGAAGGGACCAGTGAACTAAAAAATCTGTTGGGCAATATTCCAGAATTCTGTATTAGAATCATATGTTGAATCAAAGTAAGATAGCGTGCGCCTTTGTCTTGAGCGATGCATGGTCATATTTTTAAAATCCTGACTAGTGGGATGAAAGGCAGTTAATCATTCTATACTACAGGGTCATCCCTTTGCCTGGGATTCCTTTCCAGGTTTTGTCTTCACAAATTAAGAAAAGGCTAATTGATAGGCTAACAGCATCATAACCAAGAGTTACTGATAATGAGGTGGTAAAGTTACACTAAAAGATCTATTCCCATAGATTCTAGCACTGGTAACATCAAATCCTGTTCAATTTGCATTCTATCTACTACTAAAATAGAAGCGGCACACAGTAACCTAGATTATGCCTAATAATTCTAATCCTTGAGGCTGCATTGCTAACACAGGAAAATCACCTACTTTGCCATACCATTACTAGGGTTGTTATTATTATACCATCCAGTTCGTAGTGCAGCCATTTTTTGTCACTCACCTCAGTATCTGTAATACTACAAATTACAAAACAATACCAATAAGTAAGAAACACACAATCCCAGTCATTATGAGGGCTGGATGCTATTTTCTGCCTTGAGATGAGGCCGAACATATCGCACTGGAACCCGCCTAGGGCCAGTCCCTGTAGAAACACAAGCATATCCACGACCCCAAGTTATCAGTGGTAAGGGACCTTTGCAATGCCCTGTGGCCATATTCCGAATGTTAACCAGTGGCCATTCCTTGAGTACTGGGGAGGCCCCAGAGTGACAGTCTGCTTGAGTTGTATCTGCATGATCATGACTCAAAAAATTCAGCACAAGCAAAGCCTTACATAATCTTTCTTGTGGTGTGTCTCCCCCTTTTTTGTTTATCAAGAATACATTTCAGTGTTTGATGAGCACGCTTAATGATAGCTTGTCCAGTGGGAGAATGAGGAATGCCTGTAACATGTCTAACCCCCCATTCTTGCAGGAAAGTTTGAGTGGTTTTAGAATTATACTCAGGTCCATTATCTGTTTTTATAGTATGTGGAATCCCCATGGCACCGTAAGCAGATAACCAGTGTTTATGGGTGTTACGACTGCGTTCACCCGTATGCGCTGTAGCAAGCATGTAAGAAGAATAAGTATCTGTTGTTACATGCACATATTTTAGACGGCTAAATTCGTCAACATGAGTGACATCTGTTTGCCAGAGTTGAAGAGGTGCTATGCCACGGGGATTTGTTCCTATTTGAGCCAAGGGGGCAATTGCCTGGGAGCCTGGGCACGTTACAATAATGTTACGGGCTTGATCCATTGTCAGTTGGAATCATTTTTGTAAGGCTCTCCTATTATGATGGAAAAATTGATGGGACAGTCACGCTTGTTGAAGTAATTGAGGGGTAGCAAAGGCGACCATGGCTTGATCAGCCATGTGGTTGCCTTCAGTTAATGGACCAAGCAATGTAGTGTGTGATTGAAATTGCATAGTAAAATAAGGAATACAGTGAGAGACACAATGCAAAACTTGCTTGAGCTGTGCAAACAAGGCACAAACAAGGCTGTTAACTTCCTTAAGAAAAGATCCTTCAATCTGCTGAATGACACCTGTAACTTACAAAGAGTCAGTTATTATATTAAGCTTTTGTTCTGCAAAAATTTGAAAAGCTCAAGCCACCACAGCAAGTTCTACAACTTGAGGTGACCTGTTGGCGATATGCATGTCTGACTGCCATCGTGTAGCAGTCCCACGCCAGAGAACCACTGCTCGGTGTGTCTTGCTGGAGCCATCTGTAAATACAGTAACAGCATTAGGTATTGGAACATGTGAAAGTGAAACATTTGTAGTAAGGGACAGATCACTCAAATTATGCAGTAACTGATGTTTGGGGGGGTGAGTGGAGATTTGTCGAGTATGGTCAGCCATAGCAGTTTGTAAAGCGTGCGACTGTGCAAGCATCCAATCTAAATTTTTTCTAGTAGCAGGTATGTAGATGCAATCTGGGTCAAGAGCTTGTAAAATTTGTAGATGATGTCGACCTCACTGTATTAGCATTGCAAACATCTCCACTTGTGATGTAATGTGTTTTGAAAATGTATGTGCTAAGAATGTCCATTCAAGGATGATGAGGATCTTTTCTTGAGGTATCCCACTGACATAACAAGCTGTATGGTTAATAAGAGTTCGATATTATTATAAGAGATACTGGAAATGATAGACAAACACAATGGCTATATCTATGTTGCAATGACATTGCAGAGTCTAAGCATTGTAGCTCTTCTGGTGTTAATTGTCTTTTAGAGGTTAGATCTGGGTCTCCTTTGAGTAGCTGAAATAAAGGGTGCAGCTCTTGAGTAGTAATACCCAAGAGTGGTCACAACCAGTTGATGGCTCCTAATAATTTTTGCAGATCATTTAATGTCTGCACATGAGGTACTATTTTGAGGATTTGTGGCTGAATGGTATGAGATGTAATTTTCCATCCTAAGTATTTCCATGGAGAGCTGAGTTGCACCTTTTCTTCAGCTATTTGTAAACTGACAGGTTGTACTCCCTGTTGGATGAGCAGTATAGCATCTATGAGGCTCTCTTCTTGTTCTACTACTGTTAATATATCATTCACGTAATGATAAATAGGGATTTGAGATCTAGCTTTTTGTACTGGTTGTAATGCATTTGCCACTGTCAATTGGCATACTGTTGGACTATTTTCAAAGCATTGCCTGTCCATCTGTGCCTGGGCTTGAGGTGCTGCCCGAGCCCCTTCCCCCATGAGCTCTTCCATGCCAATATGATTTAAGTTAGCCAAATTATCCATAGTCTGGACGGTAGCCTCCTGTCAGTACTCAGTCATAAAAACAGTATATTGCATGGGAGATAGAATCATTTGTAACAAAATTTTCCAATTGTGATGTAATAACATAGTAATAACATAGCTGTCCCTGATTGCAACCAAAAGATTATACGTAAAGGTAGACTGAATTCCATAATCTTTCACTGAGCTCCTTAGCTCCTTCACTGCCTCATAAGGCACATAATTTCCACCGGGGGGGCTGATTTGCACAATACATCACAGGAAAGGCTTGCAACATATCAGCATCACCCCGTGATATTGCTTCTTTTCTGCACTGCTCTAAAGCACTGTAGTACGCTGTAATAGAGACATTCGGGTGCGCGCCAAACAACCTTTCCGTAGTTCCGTTGGGTGGCGCTGCCGGAACGGGCTCGCTCAGCCTTGGCTGGATTTGCACCGCGCAGTGGGCGCAATTTGCAGCGGCTGAGGTGCGGACTCAGATATGAACGATCCAAATCGTTTATTGCGGGTTCTAACATCCCTTATATACATTCACAAGTTTTCTCTTGTAACTTTACCACCCGCCTTTACATGTCAACAAAATTCCACAAACACTCCTTAACCGTGCATGCATGCGCTTATCCAATCAGAGCCATGAGATGTGCCTTTTGCTTTTCTCTTCTTCTGGAGGTGTCCTTGGTTCTCAGTGTTGCTTTCTCATGCCGTTTATCTTGCTCCGCAGCTTCTGCTCTGAATAGTCTTTCTTGTATCCCCACACTTCTACAGCGTAAAGACTGCCTCAGTAGGTGGAGAATAGTAGGTGTTTTCTCCCTTGACTTCAGCAAGGTTTTTGACATGGTGTCCCATACTATCCTAATAGATAAATTCATGAACTGTGGATTATGTAAGTGAACAGTGAAGTGAATAGAACACAGGCTAAACTGTCAGACTTACAAGGATTGTTATCAGGGGCACAAAATCCAGCTGGAGGCCAGTCTCTAGTGGTGTGCCCAGGGGTTCATGAAGATGATCAGAGGGCTGGAGCTCCTCTCCTACTTAGAAAGGTTGAGGGAACTGGGCTTGTTCATCCTGGAGAAGAGAAGGCTTTGGGATGACCTCATCACAGCCTTCCAATACTTAGGGGGAGCTTATTAACAGGAGGGAGACCAACATTTTACATGTGCAGATAGTGATTAGGCAAGGGGGAATGATTTTAAACTAAAACAGGAGAGATTTATATTAGATAGTAGGAGGGAATTCTTTATTCAGAGAGTGGTAAGGTACTGGAACAGGTTGCCCAGAAATTTGAATACCCCTTCCCTAGAGGTGTTCAAGGCTATTATATATATTATATGATTCTATGGTTCTATAAGTAGCAGACCTTTAGGGGAAACATAGAGAAAAAGTTATGGTCAGCTTAGAGACCTTAGCTCTGGATAGAATTCTGAGACTAACAAACACTTATACAGGACTAGGGAGCAAAGACACTGGGAGCAGATTCTGAGACCCCCCTTCTGTTTTGCCCAGTTGTTAGGCTCTGTTCCCCTAGCCACTTGCTTTCCTCATGTGAGATGATGGCCTTTCCTCTGGATTCTCTCTGCTTTTTCTTCAGGATCTTCCAAATCTCTCAGATCTCAGAGGTGAACACCAGTAAATTTATCACAACCTGTTACGTATTACTGTTACACAGTGGAACGAGAGTTATGATGGAATTTTATAGTAAATATAGAAAATTCTTGCAAACCTTCACCTGAACTTTCTAGGACAAGATGTCTCTCCAGCATGTTGTTTTCCTAAGAGCTATCTTGAATTCCTGATTCCTCAGACAATAGATGATTGGGTTGACAAGCGGTGTTAAGACAGTGTATATCACAGAAACCAGTTTGTTGGAGCTGAAGGAATCAATTGGCTGGGGCCTGGTGTAGATAAACAAGGAGGCTGTGTAGAACACTGTAACCACTAAAAGATGAGATGCACAGGTAGAGAAGGCCTTGTGACGGCCCTGGGCTGTGGGAATGCCCAAGACAGCAGAGATGATGCACACATATGAGGCAACAATCACAGTGAGTGGTACCAGAAGGATGAGTAGGGCTAGTAAGAAATCCATAAGCTCAGCTAGTGATGCGTTGGTGCAGGCTAGCTTCAGTAAGGGGGAGACATCACAGAAGAAGTGGTTGATGATGTTGGGCCCACAGTAGGTCTGATGTGAAATGAAGTAAACCTTCCCTGCGGAAATCAGGAAGCCACTCACCCAGGAGCCAATAGACAGATGGACACAAAGACTGCAGTTCATGATTACTGGGTAATGCAAGGGCTTACAGACAGCAACATAGCGATCATAGGCAATGACAGCCAAGAGAGTGCACTCTGTGCAGGCCAGTGCCAGGAAGAAGAATAGCTGGGCCATGCAGCCTGTGAAGGAGATGCCTTGGCTCTTAATCACCAAGCTCACAAGCACCTTGGGCACTGTGACAGAGACATACCAGATCTCCAGAAAAGAAAGGTTGCCCAGAAAAACATACATTGGCTTGTGAAGCTGGATATTTGTCCAGACAAGCACAACAATCATTACATTTTCTGTCACTGTCAGCACGTAAGCCAGGAAGAATATCAAAAAGAGCAGAAGCTGGATCACTGGTTTACCTGGAAAACCAACTAAAATAAATCCAGTCACATAGGTCTGGTTATCTGAGGGCATGTGGTTAATCCTACAGAAGTTGCTGTGAACTTTGCGGGAGAAGCAGGCGTAGCAGCAATTTGAACATTCACTCAGGCTAGCTTATATGCACAGACTGAGAGCTGAAAATCTTTGTTTATAGCAAGAGCTGGCTGGATTTAAAGAAAAATAAAAATAAATATTAGTTGCAATTAGATCTTCATAATGAAAACCAAAAAAAAAGCAAAAGAAAAGGATATGCTGTAACAGAAATGCAAAAAAGTATACCTACGTTATTTCCCTGGTGGGAATATTATCTTTTTCCCATGATTTCTTAATTGTTAATTTTAACATTCTGCTGTTCCTTCATAGCTCTATCCCCCTATCTGCATTTTCAGCTCTAAAGAGAAAAAAAAAAAAAGCAAAAATGTTTCATAATAATTTATAGGTGAACATAGAAATGTGTATGTGTAGGTGAATCTGTTTTAGAATTAAATATTTCTGTACAAAATTTTTGAAACAGTGACATTTGTTTACATCTCCATTAAGTACAGTGGCAGGGCTTAACCTTGGCTGGCTGCCTAGTCCCCACCAAGGTTGTCTCCTACTCCTCCTCGGCAAGGTGGGATAAAATATGATGAAAAAGCTCATGGGTCAAGATGAGTAGCAGATCTCTTAGTTACTGTCATCAGTTACTGGCAAAAGAGACTTGGCTTGGGAAGATTCATTTATTGCCAATTAACAAAAAAGAGGAGAATAGTGAAAAACTGAAATAAAAACACCTTCTCCCCACATCTCACCTCTGTCCAGGCTCAGCCTTACACCTTTGTTTCCAACTCTTCTACCTCCCGATCGAGCTCAGCAGTTAGTATGGGGAATGGGGGTTTGCCACCAGTTGATAACACATTCTCTCTGCTATTCCTTTCTCATACTCCTTCCCTGCTCCAGTGTGGAGTCCCTCCCACAGGATGCTGTCCACAAACTGCTCCAGCATGAGACCTTTCCACAGGTTTCAGCCCTTCAGGAGCTGACTGCTCCAGTTCGAATCACCCATGGTGCCACAGTTCCTCCTGGATGAATTGCTCCAGTGTGGGATATCCACAGGCGGTAGTTTCCTTCAAGGTTTATCCACTATCCACCCACTCCAGTGAACTCCTCTATGGGAGGAGTGAGTCTGCAGTGAGAATATCTGCTTTGACACGGTCCTCTGCATGCTGCAGAGACACTTCTGCTCCAGCACCTGCAGCATCTTCTCCCTCTCCTCCTTCACTAATTTTGGTGTCTGCAGAGTTGTTCTCTCACGTATTTTTCTCTCTTTTCTTTCTCACAGCTTCTACACAGAGCAGCTTTTGCCCTTTATAAAGTATACTTTCACAGAGATGCTGCCAGCATCACTGATGGGCTCATACTTGTCCAGGAATGAGTCCATTTTGGATCCAGATGGAACTGGCTGTTTGCAGCGTGGGAGAAGCTCCTAGTCTCTTTGCACAGAGGCCATCCTTGAAGTCCTCCACTCTCAAAACCTTGCCACATAAATCCAATACAAATTCACTTAGAGAAAATGAGATTATCAGAAAATGACTAGCAGTTCTCTTCAAATTATTTCCGTTTGGGATCTGAAGATCCAATTCCATCTATTACTTGGACCAAATATCTTGCCTATTACATTAAAAACAGGGTGAAGTCCCTAAGTAATAAAACTTTTTGTGCAGGAGAAACTGTCAGAGAGATTTGATAACAGTCTGCTCAGAGGCAGAGAAAATCTCATGTGTGCTTCATTTTAAGGTATATTAACTTTACTCATATTAGGAGCCTCACCAACCTATATATAAAGTACAGATTTTAATAAATTAATTCTATATAGGATTCCCTCTATATAACATGAACCACCTGAGATAGACTTTAAAATAGTTCAGGTGAATTATATTCAAAGAGTGGTTGACATCAGAATCATTGGCAACAAAATATGGAAAGCTGTGCTGATGGTATTTATTTTTATTTTTAGCTATAATTAAATGAAATTAATCTCATCATTCTCAGATTTGAGGAATCAGGAAGATTATAAATAAGAGATATGATGAAAGGGTGAAAAAATTTAATAATGGTGATAAAAGCTGTTTCAATAACAAACATGCTTTAGCATAAACACGAAACAAAAAGCACTATTTATGTGAGAAGTATGATGAATATATCATCTTATTTATTTCTTGATACTCGTTCTCAATAGCTGATGAAAAGAAAAAGGAGAATCAAGCGAAAATGTATCTTAAAGTATGAAAAGGGAAATTTGCAGGAAAAAAATGGAATGTCATAGTAAAAGCATGTTGAAGTACTTTTATACTGAAGTTAAAGACCAAGAATTATGTGAGGTTAAGAGAGCACTTTTTGCTCTTCTGTTGCTTGGGAAAGATAAACTACTCTCTCTTTAAGGGCAAATTTAAGTTACATACACTGTGTTCCTCATTCTCCAGCATAACAGGTAAAAAAAAAATCAGTCCACTTGTGGTCAGTGACACTGTTCTCATTTTTTTCCGCTATATGAAAGTTTCAGCACAAGAACCTTTACTTTTAGAACTCCTAAAATTCCAAGGAAATCAGATCCACACAGAATCTGTGCTAAGAGGAAAACACTTCTTTATATGTGTGATTGTGTTCTGAGTCAACACTAGTAGGCAGCTAAGCACCACACAGCCACTCACTCCCTCACAGCCACCCCTGACTCCCAGTTACATGTGGGAAAAAAGAAAGGAAAAGTGAAAACAAACAAACAAACTTGTGGGTTGGGATAAAAACTGTTTTAACAAGTGAAGAAGAGGCAGAAGAAGACTGGAAGAAAACAGCCAAACAAATCACGTGAATGCAGTCACTCACCACATCCCACGGGAAGACTGATGTCCAGCCAGTTCCTGGGCAAAAGATGACCTACATACCTACATCACCTATTTTCCCTTTTTAATGCTGAACATGACATTATATAGAAAGTAGTGTTTATTTGGTTAGATTAAATCATCTGCCTTGATGCTGTGCAAACACTGTTTAGCAGTAGCTAAAACTTTAGTGTACTATCTGAGTTGTTTTGATTCCAGATCTTAAACAAAGCACCATACCAGTTGCTATGAAGAAAATTAATTCCATCCCAGCCAGACCCAGGTAGGTATTGGGATTTGGCTTTAGTAGGCACAGGTAGGTAGAAATAAATAATAACTTATAATTATATATAAATAATTTAAATAATAACCTAGTGATCTAGAATCCCCTTTTTCTGTTCTGTGTTGAATGGATGCACTACAGTAAGTTTGACTAAATCCTAGAATCCATGGATTATATTTAGTGATTGTCCCTTGATAGAAAGCAAGCTAGTGCGAATAGCTTTGCATGCACCAAAGGAGCAAGTTAGGTTTCTAAACATAAGCAATTCAGTAATATTTTACATGTCCTAGAGTATCTGACATGAAGGTAGAAGACCTATGTTAAAACATACTCTTCCCTAGCAGGAGCATGAGGCCAGTTGTGATGCTCAGGGGCGCCCAAAATATCAATATACAGTGACATACAGGTACACGAACCCTGTCCTTACCTTGTGTAGAATCATATAATAAATTATACTGTATGAGACCTTATAAGATCTGAAGTAAGATCTCTCACTGAAAGCAGATTCAGCCTAATGAATGCTAAGTTGATAGTGATGGACACTTCCCTTGATTTACTGTCTACGTTGTCTTTTATACAGTCCAGGATACTATTGATAATGTTGAGCTGCTCTGCCGCCAGGGCACTCTAATGACTGATGTTCACCTTGTTGTCTAAAAAACCTCCCAGGGGTCTTCTCCCCAGCCAGTTAGTCTCCAGTTAGAGTTGCTGCCAGGAGTTATGCCTTGCCAGGTGCAAGAATTGGCATTTGTCCTTGTTGAATTTCATGCAGTACCTATTGGCAAATTCTTTCAGTCTGTCTATGCCCTTAAGTGCTGTTCCCATCCGTTAATTAGGTAAACCAGTTAGGTAAGCATTCCATCAACTCTTCCAGGTCCTTGAAAAAGATGTTGAACAGGACAGGTGCCCAAATAGACCCCTGCAGAGTACAGCCCATTAACCACAACCCTCTGGCACTGATAATCCACTCAGTCTTTTTGTACATCCAGTAGTCCATGCATCCAGAACCTAAAGTCCTAATGCAGATACGGTACACTGAAAGTTACTGAAGTTCAGCTAAATAACATCTGCTGCTATTCCTTCACCCATAAATCCTGTGAATTCATCACAGAAACAGGTTGGCCAGGAATGACCTTTGGTAAAATTATGCTGTCTACTTGCAGTCACCTTATTTTTTATGTAACCATAAGTGTTCTAGGAAAACTTGCTCCATGATATTCCTGGGAACTGAAGTAATGAGGTTGAATGGTCTGCAGTTATCAGTTCTTTTTTTTGAAGATATGCTGCAGCAAGGGAAGTTGTTCTATTTTCCTTTGTCTGTTTGTTTTTCACCTCATCTGGTTGTCACTGTTGCACTCACTATAGAACCAGAAAGTTTATACTGCAGTAAGTCTATGTATTTGAAGTACTGTGGTTTAACCTGGCAGGCAGCTGCTACACAGCCATTCACTCACTTTCTCCATGGTGAGATGGGGGAGAAAAATGAAAAAAAAAAAGAATTCAGATTCAGATAGAACAGAAAAGAAAGGGAAAATAATAACAGTAATAATGATAAAAGGATGTACAAAATGATTGATACACGATGCAATTGCTCACCACTTGCTGACTGATGCCCAGCCAGCCTCTAAGCAGTAGCAGCCCCACAGCCAACTCCCCCCAGTTTTATTTTTTCACATGATGTCATACAGTATGTAATATCCCTTTGGTCACTTTGGGTCAGCTGTCCTGGTTCTATCACCTCCCAGCCTCCTTGCTGACAGGGCAGTCTTAGAAGATGAGTAGTCCTTGACTTAGTATATGCACTGCTCTGCAATCACTAGAACATTAGTGTGTTATCAATGTTATTGCTAAATCCTAAACACAGCAACATTCCAACACTTAGGAAGAAAACTAATTATCCCAGCTGAAATCAGGACACATAGTCAGAAGTAATCTTGCTAGCAAAATTAATACATCTTGAGAAGTACTTGATCTGACCACAGAAAATACATCTGGGCTCAGATACAGTTCTGGTCCAAGACAACAGAATTCAAACATCTAAATATGAATGTTTACATGTGCAATAGATATCTATGCTCTTGTTACACTTAGTGGAAATCTGTCTGGTTGCAATTGCTCCATAAATAAGTACATTAGAGATATCTTATGGCACGCTAGACAGTTGTATGAAGCTAGTAGAGGGGTGAAGGGAGGGGCATTCAGAGTGATGACAATTGTCTTTCCAAGAAACCATTACGTGCAATGAGTCCTGCTTTCCTGGAGTTGGCAGAACGTCTGCCTGCTGATGTGAAGTAACGAATGCCTTGTTTGCTTCGCTAGTAAACTGTCTTTACCTCAATCCATGATCTCTTGCACTTTTACTTTTGATTCTCTCCTGTATCCCATCCGTGGACAGTGAGTGGCTGTGTGGTACTTAACTGCCTGCCAGAATTAAACCACAACAACCCTTTCTGACCCCATCACAGGGCATGAAGGGTTCAAGATGATGACAGATTTGATTGTGAAATGTTTTAGATTTTGCAGTTGTTATAGCTGTTTAGCTGCTAATTGGCAGGCTCCCATGCCTGCCAAGAGCCATGCTTGTCTTACAGAATATTAGAATCTGGTGCCTGTTAGTGGGTGCACTATTACTTGATCTGCTGTGCCTGGGAATGTTCTGATAAAAGCTATAGCTGTGAGCCTGGGTTGGCAGCTGCCCAGGGCATCACTGCTGTCCCTGTGCTATTGTACTGTACAGTCTGGAACTCCAGACAGCAGCAGGAATGTGACCTGTGGATGCGTCCATGCGGGAGCACTTTATACTGCAAACAACTGTGGCCACAGGTAAGTCTTCTCTAGAGGAAGCACACTTAAAAGCATCTGTGGCCATGAAGAAGTCCATGCAGAAGGAGGTGTTCCTTGCAGTGTCCGTGTCTGTGGACAGACAATGCAACCGCGTTGGCTCAGAGGGACATTAGCATATACTAATAAGTTCCTGGAAAAGAATTAATATGTATGCCAATGTACTGCATATGTATGCGTTAAATATATGTTTAAATATAGAACCTGTATATATGTTTAAATATAGAACCTGAACTCTGAAAGCATGCGCCTGTTTGTCAAGATGCTGGGTGCGTATGGTGAGGAATAAAGGAATGTAGATTTTTAACACCACGTTGGAGTTAGAGAGCCCTCCTCCTGGATTTTGGATGACAGTGGTGCTCAACCCTTGTTTGTTTAGCAATAGAGTTTAGTACATTAGTTTGATCCAATATATTAGTTTAGCAAAAAGAATCCATAAGTGATAGTTCTGAAACTTTCCGTTTCAGCTTTACTGGGTGAACGGTCTTATTTTCCCTCAATAATTTTGCACTGGGGACATAACGGAATAATTTCGCCTTCTGCCTCAATGATTTTGCCTCACGAGAAGTACTGGAGTCACAAGAGAATACTTTTATCTCTTGCCTCAAAACGCGCAAGGACAATTTTCCTTGGGTTCCACACGCATTGTTTTTGAATTGGAAAGATCCGGCTGAGGCCCTACAAGTAGGGACCGTAATACCATTGTCACTGCGGGAGAGGGAATTGCTCAGACTCGGATACTGACAGCTGTATGGAGTGCATTCCAGCATGACTCACAGTGCAGGTGTAATCCAAAATCCATGAAGAAAACTCTCTAACTCCAGCGTGGTGTTAAAGTGGCAGTCCTTTCTTCCTCACCATACGTGCCAGGCGACATGACAAGCAAACGCACCCTCTGCAGGGCGGGGGAATGGGGGGGCACGGATAGGGGACCCTAGGGGTCAGAATGGGGGACTAGCGACGGGCCGGGCACAGGAGACCCTGAGGGTCAGAAAGGGGGACCGGGG
>NW_018364624.1:57519-58261 GCF_002078875.1 Numida meleagris | reverse complement strand
CCTCCCCCCAGAGGTGACCCCGGCGGTGCCGTGGGAGCGGCCGTGTCCCCCCCCCGCGCTGCTGGGGACGCCCCCCCGGGACAGCCCGACGCTGGCACAGGTCAGACCTCCACTGTCACCCCATTGTCACCCCATTGCCACCCCAGTGTCACCCCATTGTCACCTTGTTACTCCTCCTTGTCACCCCATTGTCACCCTGTTGTCACTCTGTTCTCACCCTGTGTCACCCCCAATGTCACCCCCCTTTGTCACCCAATGTCATTCCACTGTCACCCCATTGTCACCCTGTTGTCACTCTGTTCTCACCCGATGTCACCCCATGTCACCCCCCTTTATCACCCCCATTGTCGCCCAGTTGTCACCCCTCTGTCATCCCCTTTCCTCACCCCATTGTCACCCCCATGTCACCCCTTTGTCAACCCACTTCGTCACCCATGTCACCTCCCTTTGTCACCACCATGTCACCCCATCACCGCCCTTTATCACCCCTTTGTCACCCCGTTGTAACCCCATGTCACCCCATTGTCACCCCCTTGTTACCCTGTTGTCACCCCCATTGTCACCCCCTTGTCATCCCTCTTCTGCCACCTCCATGTCCCCCCATGCCACCCCCTTCATCACCCATTGTCACCCCGTTGTCACCCCCCTTTCTCACTCCATTGTCACCCCACTGTCACTCTCTTGTCACCCCATGCCACCCTCTTATCAACCCTTTGTCCCCCCATTGTCACCCCATCACCCC
>NW_018364624.1:49409-56228 GCF_002078875.1 Numida meleagris | reverse complement strand
TTTTAAGGGATTTCATGGGGTTTCTTGGGGGTTTGTGGGGTTTCTTGAGGTTTCTTGGGGGTTTGTGGAGTTTCTGGGGTTTTGTGGAGGATTTCACAGAGTTTGGGGGGTATTTTATGGGATTTTATGGCATTTCTTCGGGGTTTGGGGAGATTCCATGGGATTTCCTGGGGTTTCTTGGGGGTTTCAAAGAACCATAGCAGAGCCTGGGTTGCAAAGGTCCTTAAAGACCATGTAGTTCCACTCTCTGATGCGGGCAGGGCTGCCAATGATGGGCCAGGCTGCCCGGCGCCGCATCCAACCTGGCCATGAACGCCCCCAGGGACAGAGCACCCAGCACCCCCTGGGCAACGCGTTCCTTGGAGTGAGGCGGCGAGAAGTTGCCGTCCAGTAAAGATAAGAGCAGGACAGATGTCTTGTTGGTAAAGATAAGGACGCAGAGCACATGCTTCACTCAATGCCAGCAGGGGCCGAATGGGACTACCTCCCCTTAAAGCTTAGAAGTGCACAGCGAGGAACACTCTGAGCCTTGGTGAGGATGACGACTGGCCTTCATCCACCAGATGGGGCCCAGAGCTCCCCATGCTTGATACCCCACACTCAGCGGGGTGGGACGATATGGAACCGATGTCTTAGAACACGCTGTGCCTAAGGAGCTGCAGCCACCACTGCCTCCGGGTGCACGTTGGGTGCAGCGATTCCCCATGCACCCAGCGCTGCAATAACGGGATTCCTACTTGACATTCCTCCTTGGCAGGCCAAGTGACCCTGTCGGATTTCCCAGCTTCACTACTTTCCATCCTTGAGGTCCCCAACTTCCCCTCCTCCTGCCTGAATGGGGCAGGGCGGGTGATCACCCCCATCCTGCAGCCCTCGCCTGCACCCCCCGCCTGCACTCCCTATCTTCATCCCCCAGCCTGCGCTATCAGCAGCACCAAGTCTTTCTGCTGCACCACTCCCGTTGGCTGCGCTCCATGGGCCCCCCCTTGTACGCACGGGGGGGTGATGCTGGCCCTCCTCCCTCTGCCCACCCTCATCACAACCACTGTGCTGCCCAAGGAGGTGGCTGGGACGGCTGCCTCGCTCCCCCCAGCATCTTAGAGCTCCGCTGTGTGGGTTTTGGCTGCGATTCAGACCCTCCACGAACGGATCCTGGCCTGAGACTCCGCTGCAAAGCTGATCCGCTCCAGCTCTCGTCTCCTGCAGCTTCTTCCCTCATTTTCTTCACAAAACTTTTCCCCATATTCTGTCCCATCCTTCTTCCCCATCTTCTCCATCATCTCCTTCTCAGTCTCCTTCCTCTCTCTCCTTTCCCCAGCTCTTTCCCCCCTCCTCTTCTCCAGCACAGATGCGCTCCAGATCGGGCTGCAACCACCCCAGTTCCACCCCCCCCTGGAGGAGCCTCCTGCCTCATCTCCTGGCTCTGCTCCTCCTCCACCCGGGATCAGGTAGGGGTCCTGGGGGGCTGCTGTGCCTGCCACAGGTGTTGCTGTGGGGCAAGGGAGGGACCGTGGGGCAGGGAGGACTCAAGCCCAGTGCCCAGCCCCACTTCGGTTTCACTTGCACTTCGGTTCTTCCACAAAACACGTGATTTTGGGAAGAATTTCTGTCTCTTCCTCACCTCCTCCACACGTTCTGAGTGGGCTCCCACACACAGGAATCCTTCCCCACTCCCTCCTGCTCCCTCTACAGCTCTTGCACATGGGATGCAGCGCGCACCACCTCCCCCTGTGCTGCCCCCTGCCCCCACATGAACGCAGGCACCATCTCACTGTCTCTCCGTGCCCTTCTCATTGCACAGCCCAGATCAGGGTGGTGGCACCCGGCTTCCCCATCACTGCCATCGTGGGACAGGACGTCGTGCTGCGCTGCCACTTGTCCCCTTGCAAGGATGCTCGGAGCTTGGACATCAGATGGATCCAGGACCGGTCCTCTGGGCTTGTGCACCACTACCAAGATGGATTGGACCTGGAGCAGATGGAGGAATATAAAGGGAGGACAGAACTGCTCAGGAACGGTCTCTCTGATGGAAACCTGGATTTGCGCGTCACTGCCGTCACTTCCTCTGATAGTGGCTCATACACCTGTGCTGTGCAGGATGGTGCAGACTATGCAGAAGCTGTGGTGAACCTGGAGGTGTCAGGTCAGTGGCTGGAGTGGTCAGTGGCTTCCAGGCGTCACTGGATTTGTGTGTCCCACCCCCACCTCTGTCCATCCTCATCCTCATGGCCATGCATGGAGAGCTGAAAGACAGGAGCCTTTGAAAGAGGTCTGGGCTGAGTTGTTCCAGGAGATGCTTGGATTGGAGCGGGCACACGGTGTGATTTGGGGATGGATCTGCATGGATGAGGTGGTTGGGTTGGGTTTCTGGGATGGGTTTCTTCCTGGCTTAGTGGCAGTGGGCACAGGCTGCTGAGCAGCTCCTCCACCTGTGCCAGTCTGGGGATGCTGCCATTGTGCCTCACTGCTCCCTGCATGCTGCCTCTTCACATTCGGGCATCTCCCAAGTCTGAGTCTTGCTTTTCCACAAATGGCAATGGAAAAGGAACCCTTTTCCTGATGTTTTTTCCAGATCCCATTTCCCAGATCATCCATTCCTGGACAGTGGCTCTGGCTGTGGTCGTCACAATTCTACTTGGGTCATTTATCATCATTGTTTTTCTCCATCGGAAGCGAGGTGAGCTGAGAGCGGAGGGGATGGAGCGCAGGGAGGTGTTGTGAGTGACAGGGATGGTCGGGGTGGTGCTGAGCTCTTGTCCATGGAGGTACACAGGACGAGGAAGGGAGATTTTCCCTGAGATTCCCGCTGCTCATTCAATAACATTTGCCTTTGTCTTTGGGAATGTAGGAAGGGGAAAAAGGAAAAAGGGTGTGGGTGGGAAGACAGGAACGTGGCTGGAGTGTGGGGCAGGTGGGAACGTCCAGGGACTCTGGAGACGTCCCCAGAAACCAGGCTGCCCCGCTGACCACCTCTTCCTCCGCTTTGTTTTGCAGCGGCACAGAGCAGAGAGCTGAGTGAGTCCTTGCAGCCCCTTCCACCACCAATGTCCCTTGAATGGAACTGATAGAAGACTGCAGAGTGCTGGGTTTCTGTGATGGGTTGGGGCCATGAGATCTGTGGGACCTTGGGATGTGTTTGGGCCATGGGATGTCCTGTTTTTTTTGGATGTGTCGATCCTGATTGATCGACGTGCAAAACTCTTCCCTGATCCATAACTTTCCATTGGTTTAACTCCTTCTTGGAACCAAACAGGTGATTGTCCACTTAGCAGTGCAAAAAGATTTGGGGATTAGGGATGGGAGCGGCCATGGGATGAGGATCTGTTCCCTCTGAACCTGAATTTCCTTTGCTTATATTTTGCAGAGACAAAAGATGCAGAGTTGGGTAAGTCTCCATCCCCAAACTGAGGGAAGTCAGGGTCTCCCAATGGCACAGGCCAAGGGATGAGCAGCTGTCCCCTCTGACCATGAATTTCCTTTGTTTCTATTTTGCAGAGAGAAAAGATGAAGAGTTGGGTAAGTCTCCTTCCCCAGCTGAGGGAATTCAGGGTCTCCCCATGGCAGTAGCTGTGGGATGAGCAGCTGTCCCCTCTGACCATGAATTTCCTTTGCTTCTATATTGCAGAGAGAAAAGATGCAGAGTTGGGTAAGTCTCCTTCCCCAAACTGAGGGAATTCAGGGTCTCCCCATGGCAGTAGCAGTGGGATGAGCAGCTGTCCCCTCAGACCATGAATTTCCTTTGCTTCTATATTGCAGAGAAAAAAGATGCAGAGTTGGGTAAGTCTCCTTCCCATAACTGAGGGAAGTCAGGGTCTCCCCATGGCTATAGCAGTGGGATGAGCAGCTGTCACCTCTGAAAATGAATTTCCTTTGCTTCTATTTTGCAGATAGAAAAGATGCAGAGTTGGGTAAGTCTCCTTCCCCAAACTGAGAGAATTCAGGGTCTCCCCATGGCAGTATCCGTGGGATGAGCAGCTCTCCCCTCTGACCATGAATTTCCTTTGCTTCTATTTTGCAGGGAGAAAAGATGCAGAGTTGAGTAAGTTTCCTTCCCCAAATGGAGGGAAGTCAGGGTCTCCACATGGTAGCAGCTGTGGGATGAGCAGCTGTCCCATCTGACCATGAATTTCCTTTGCTTCCAATTTGCAGAGAGAAAAGATGCAGAGTTGGGTAAGTCTCCTTCCCCAAACTGAGGCAAGTCAGGGTCTCCCCATAGCAGTAGCCGTGGGATGAGCAGCTGTCCCCTCTGACCATGAATTTCCTTTGCTTCTCTTTTGCAGAGAGAAAAGATGCAGAGTTGGGTAAGTCTCCTTCCCCAAACTGAGGGAATTCAGGGTCTCCCCATGGCACTGGCCAAGGGATGGGCAGCTGTCCCCTCTGACCATGAATTTCCATTGTTTCTATTGTGAAGGGAGAAAAGACGAAGAGTTGGGTAAGTCTCCTTCCCATAACTGAGGGAAGTCAGGGTCTAACCATGGCAGTAGCTGTGGGATGAGAAGCTGTCCCCTCTGACCATGAATTTCCTTTGCTTCTATTTTGCAGAGACAAAAGATGCAGAGTTGAGTAAGTCTCCTTCCCCAAACTGAGGGAAGTCATGGTCTTCCCATGGCATTGGCCATGGTGTGCACTTGTCCCCTCTGAAAATGAATTTTCTTTGTTTCTATTTTGCAGGGAGAAAAGAAGAAGAGTTGGGTAAGTCTCCTTCCCCAAACTTAGGGAATTCAGGGTTTCCCCATGGCATTAGCCATGGGATAAGCAGCTGTCCCCTCTGACCATGAATTTCCTTTGTTTCTATTTTGCAGGGAGAAAAGATGCAGAGTTGAGTAAGTCTCCTTCCCCAAACAGGGGCATTTCAGGGTCTCCCCATCGCATAAGCTGTGGGATGAGCAGCTGTCACCTCTGACAATGAATATCCTTTGCTTCTACTTTGCAGAGACAAAAGATGAAGAGTTGGGTAAGTCTCCTTCCCCAAACTGAGGCAAGTCAGGGTCTCCCCATGGTAGTAGCTGTGGGATGAGCAGCTGTCGCCTCTGACGGTGAATTTCCTGTGTTTCTATTTTGCAGTGAGAAAAGATGCAGAGTTGGGTATGTCTCCTTCCCCAAACTGAGGGAACTCAGGGTCTCCCCATGGCAGTAGCTGTGGGATCAGCAGCTGTCCCCTCTCACCATGAATTTTCTTTGCTTCTATTTTGCAGATAGAAAAGATGAAGAGTTGAGTAAGTCTCCTTCCCCAAACTGAGGGAAGTTGGGGTCTCCCCACATCTGTAGCTGTGGGGATGAGCAGCTGTCCCCTCTGACCATGAATTTCCATTTCTGCTATTTCGCAGAGAGAAAAGATGCAGAGTTGGGTAAGTCTTCTTCCCGAAACTGAGGGAACTCACGGTCTCCCCATAGCATTAGCCATGGGACGAGCAGCTGTCCCCTCTGACGTTGAATTTTCTTTGTTTCTATTATGCAGTTATTAAAGGTGCAGAGTTGGGTAAGTCTCCTTCCCCAAACTGAGGGAATTCAGGGTCTCCCCACTGCAGTAGCCGTGGGATGAGCAGATGTCCCCTCTGACCATGAATTTACTTTATTTCTATTTTACAGAGAGAAAAGATGCAGAGTTGGGTAAGTCTTCTTCTCCAAACTGAAGTAAGTCAGGGTCTCCCCATGGCAGAAGCTGTGGGATGAGCAGCTGTCCCTTCTGACCATGAATGTCCCTTGTTTCTATTTTGCAGGGAGAAAAGATGAAGTGTTGGGTAAGCCCCTTCCCCAAACTGAGGGAAGTCAGGGTCTCCCCATGGCAGTAGCTGTGGGATGAGCAGCTGTCCCCTCTGACCATGAATTTCCTTTGCTTCTATTTTGCAGGGAGAAAAGACAAAATGTTGGGTAAGCCCCTTCCCCAAACTGAGGGAATTCAGGGTCTCCCCATTGTAGTAGCTATGGGATGAGCAGATGTCCCCACTGACCGTGTATTTCCTTTGCTTCTATTTTGCAGGGAGAAAAGATGCACAGTTGGGTAAGTCTCCGTCCACAAACTGATGGAATTCAGGGTCTCCCCATGGGAATCGCCATGGGATGAGCAGCTGTCCCCTCTGACAATGAATTTCCTTTTCTTCAATTTTGCAGGGATAAAAGACGAAGAGCTGTGTAAGTCGCCTTCCCCAAACTGATGGAATTGAGGGTCTACCCATGGCATCAGCCATGGGATGACCAGCTGTCCCCTCTGATGGTGAATTTTCTTTGTTTCTATTATGCAGTCAGCAAAGGTGCAGAGTTGGGTAAGTATCCTTCCCCAAACTAACGGAAGTCAGGTTCAACCCTATGGTAGTCGCTGTGGGATGAGCAGCTGTCCCCTCCAACCATGGATTTCCTCATTTATATTTTTCAGGGAGAAAAGATGCAGAGTTGAGTAAGTCTCCGTCTCCAGTCTGAGGGAATTCAGGGTCTCCCCATGGCAGTAGCTGTGGGGTGAGCAGCTGTCCCCTCTGACCATGAATTTCCTTTGCTTCAATTTTGCAGAGAGAAAAGATGCTGAGTTGGGTAAGTCCCTTCCCCATAATGAGGGAAGTCATGGTCTAACCATGGCATTGGCCATGGGATGAGCAGCTGTCCCCTCTGACCATGAATTTCCTTTGCTTCTATTATGCAGGGAGAAAAGATGAATTGTTGGGTAAGCCGCTTCCCCAAACTGAGGGCATTCAGGGTCTCCCCATGGTAATAGCTGTGGGATGTGCAGCTGTCCCCTCTGACGATGAATTTCCTATTCTTCTATTTTGCAGTGAGAAAAGATGCAGAGTTGAGTAAGTCTCCTTCCCCAAACTGAGGGAAGTCATA
>NW_018364624.1:42065-48307 GCF_002078875.1 Numida meleagris | reverse complement strand
TGCACCCCTGCCTGCACCCCTGCCTGTGCTGTCTGCCACAACAAGCCCTTCCAATGCACAGCTCTGGTTCCTGTTTCCCGTCTTGTTGGCTGCACTGCCTGGGCCCCTTCCTCTTTCCCCCGCGGGGGGAAGTCAGCCTGCTTCCGTCTGCCCACTCGCATCAGAGCTTCCGTGCTGCCTGGGGTGTGGCTGGGACGGCTGCATCGCTCCCCTTCAGCTTCTTAGAGCTCCGTTGTGTGGGTTTTGGCTGCGATTCAGACCCTCTAAGAACAGACCCTGGCGTGAGACTCCACTGCAAAGCTGATCCATTCCAGCTCACATCTCCTGCAGCTTTTTCCCTCATTTTCTTCACAATCTTTTTCCCCATCTTCTGTCCAGCCTTCTTCCCCATCTTCTCCATCATCTCCTTCTCACTCTCCTTCCTCTCTCTCCTTTCCCCACCTCCTTCCCCCCTCCTCTTCTCCAGCACAGATGCGCTTCGGATTGGGCTGCAACCACCCCAGGTCCGCCCTCCCCTGGAGGAGCCTCCTGCCTCATCTCCTGGCTCTGCTCCTCCTCCACCTGGGATCAGGTAGGGGTCCTGTGGGACTGCTGTGCCTGCCACAGGTGTTGCTGGAGGGGGAGGAGGGGAGTGTCCCTGGGACAGGGAGGACTCAAGCCCAGCACCCAGCCCTACTTGGGTTTCACTTTCACTTTGGTTCTTCCATGAAACACGTGATTTTTGGTAGAATTTCTGTCTCTCCTCCTCCTCCTCCACACATTGTGAGTGGGCTCCCACACCCAGGAATCCTTCCCCACTCCCTCCTGCTCCCTCTACAGCTCTTGCACATGGGATGCAGCGTGCACCACCTCCCCCTGTGCCGCTCCGTGCCCACACATGAACACAGGCACCATCTCACTGTCTCTCTGTGCCCTTCTCATTGCACAGCCCAGCTCAGGGTGGTGGCACCCAGCCCCCGTGTCACTGCCATCGTGGGACAGGACGTCGTGCTGCGCTGCCACTTGTCCCCTTTCAAGGATGCTCGGAGCTTGGACATCAGATGGATCCAGCAACGGTCCGCTGGGCTTGTGCACCACTACCAAGATGGAGTGGACCTGGAGCAGATGGAGGAATATAAAGGGAGGACAGAACTGCTCAGGAACGGTCTCTCTGATGGAAACCTGGATTTGCGCATCACTGCTGTGAGCTCCTCCGATAGCGGCTCGTACATCTGCGCTGTGCAGGATGGTGCTGACTATGCAGAAGCTGTGGTGAACCTGGAGGTGTCAGGTCAGTGGCTGGGGTGACGCCTCCAGGTGTCGCTGGGTTTGTGTGTCCCACCCCCACCTCTGTCCATCCTCATCCTCATGGCCATACATGGAGAGCTGAAGGGCAGGAGCCTTTGAAAGAGAATGGGGTTGAGTTGTTCCAGGAGATGCTTGGGTTGGAGCGGGCGCATGGTGTGATTTGGGGATGGATCTGCATGGATGAGGTGGTTGGGTTGGGTTTCTGGGATGGGTTCCTTCATGGCTTAGTGGCAGTGGGCACAGGCTGCTGAGCAGCTCCTCCACCTGTGCCAGTCTGGGGACGCTGCCATTGTGCCTCACTGCTCCCTGCTTGCTGCCCCTTCACATTCTGGCATCTCCCAAGTCTGACTCTTGCTTTTCCACACATGGCAATGAAAAAGGAACCCTCTTCCTGATGGTTTTTTCCAGATCCCTGTTCCCAAATTGTCCATTCCTGGGCGGCGGCTCTGGCTGTGGTCTTCCCATTTCTGCTTGGGTCATTTGTCATCATTGTTTTTCTCCATTGGAAGCGAGGTGAGCTGAGAGCAGAGGGGATGGAGTGCAGGGAGGTGCTGGGAGGGACAAGGATGGTCGGGGTGGTGCTGAGCTCTTGTCCATGGAGGTACACACGAGGAGGAAGGGAGATTTTCCCTGAGATTCCCAGTGCTCATTCAATAACATTTGCCTTTCTTTTTGGGACTGAAGGGGAAGATGAAAAGGGGTGAGGGTGGGAAGACAGGAACGTGGCTGGAATGTGGGGCAGGTGGGAAGGTCCAGGGACTCTGTAGATGTCCCCAGAAGCCAAGCTGCCCTGCTGACCACCTCTTCCTCCACTTTGTTTTCCAGTGGCACAGAGCAGAGAGCTGAGTGAGTCCTTGCAGCCCCTTCCACCATCAAAGTGCCTTGAATGGAACTGACAGAAGACTGCAGAGTGCTGGGTTTTGTGATGGGTTGGGGCCATGGGATGTGTCGATCCTCACTGATCCACATGCAAAACTCGTCCCCATTTTGTTCCTTCCTATTAGTTTATTTCCTTCATGGGACCAATGTGTTCATTGGCCACTTCCCAGAACAAAAAGATTTGGGGTCTGGGCATGGGGAGCAGCCATATATTGAGAAGCTGTTCCCTCTGAACATGCATTTCTCTTGTTTCTATTTTGCAGCGAGAAAAGATGCACAGTTGGGTAAGTCTCCTTCCCCAGCCTGAGGGAATTCAGGCTCTCCCCATGGCATGAGCCGTGGGATGAGCAGCTGTCCCCTCTGACCATGCACTGCTCTTCTCCTCCTTTTCCAGTGAAACAAGCTGCGATATTGGGTGAGCCATCAGTCCCCATTTTTTTTTTAAATGTTATGTCTGTGTGTGCTGTGGGATGAGATGTTCCTCTCATCACACACTGTTTCTGCTTCTCCTTTGCACATTTTCATGTTGCATATTTGAGTAAGTCTCCCTCCCTGCACTGAAGGTATTTGGGTTCTTCCCATGGGATCAGCCATGGGATGATCATCTGACTCTTCTCATCATGCACTTATTTGTTTCTTTCTTTTGCAGAGAAACAGGCTGCAGAACTGGGTGAGTCACCCATCGCACAGTAGCCAACAACATGGGGCTCTTCCTGTGTGAGCTGTGGGATGAGATGTTCCTCTCATGATGCAATGCTTTTCTCTTTCTTTTCCAGTGAAACTAACAGAAGAAGTGGGTGAGTCTTCTTCCCTGAGCCCAATGGAATATGGGGTTTCCCATGGGATGATAAATGTCCCACCTCACCATGCAATGCCTCTTATGTCTTTTTTGCAGAGATCTGGAGTTTATGGTTGAGTAAGTTGCAGTTACTAAACTGGGGGAATTTGGGGATCCCCCAAGGGACTGCATGTGGGATGAAAAATCCCCTCTGACCATGCACTGCTTTCCTCTTTCTTTTCCAGACGAACACTTTCACTGTATGGGTGAGTCTGCCCCTCAAATTTAAAATGTTGGAGTCTTCCTGCAGTAGCTCTGGGATGATGCTCCCCTCATCACACACTCTTTCGGCTTTTCCTTTGCAGATTCAACTGCTGCAGATCTGAGTAAGTCTCCTTCCCTACAATGAAGGAATTTGGGGTCTTCCCATGCGATCAGCCGTAGGATGATCCCCTGACCCTTCTCATCATGCATTTCTTATTTGTTTCTTTTGCAGAGAAACAAGCTGAAAAACTGGGTGAGTTCTCCATCCCCAGTTAAAAAATAATGGTGCCTGCCTGTGTGAGATGTGGGATGAGATGTTCCGCTCATCATGTTCTGCTTTTCTCTTCCGTTGCCAGTGAAATACTGTGAAAAGATGGGTGAGTCTCCCCTCCCAAATTAAAAACATTGGGGTCATCCTGTGGGAGCTCTGAGATGAGATGTTCCTCTCATCACGCACTGTTTCTGCTTTTCCTTTGCAGAGAGAAGGGATGCAATAATGGGTGAGTCTTTGCCTCCACACCAAAGAGATTTGGGGTCATCCCACTGGATCAGCCATGGGATGATTATCTGACCCTTCTCATCATGCATTTCTTATTAATTTCTTTCTCAGAGATATACATTAGAGAACTGGGTGAGTCCTCCCTCCCAAAATGAAAAGAAAAAATGGTGTCTGTCTGTGTGAGCTGTGGGATGAGATGTTCCTCTCATCATGCGTTGCTTTTCCCTTTCTTTTGCAGAGGAACAAAGTAAAGCAGTGGGTGAGTCTTCTTACCAAAACCCAACGAATTTCTGGTTTCTCATGGGATGACATTCAATCTCATTCACATCACGCGTTGCCTTTTCTCATATTTTTGCAGAGAAATGGAATTCAGTGCTGAGTAAGTAGCAGTCACTAAACTGAGGGAATGTGGGGTCCTCCCAAGGAACTATGAATGGGATGAAAAATCCCCTCTGACTATGCACTGCTTTTCTCTTTCGTATCCAGAGACACGTTTTCAATATATAGGTGAGCGTCCCCTCCCAAATTAAAAACACTGGGGTCTTCCAGTGGGAGCTGTGGCATGAGATGTTCCTCTCATCGTGCTTTGTTTCTGCTTTTCCTTGGCAGATTATCATTTTGCAAATCTGAGTAAGTCTCCCTCCGTACACTGAAGGCATTTGGGGTCTTCCCATGGGATCAGCCATGGGATGATCATCTGACCCATCTCATCATGCATTTCTTATTTGCTATTTTGCAGAAAAATACGTTGCAAAATTGGGTGAGTCCACTCTCAAATCAAAAACTCTTGTGTTACCCTTTATGAGCTGTGGGATGAGATGTTCCTCTCATCATGCGTTGCTTTTCTCTTCCTTTTCCAGCTGAACAATCTGAAGCAGGGGGTGAGTCTTCCTCCCTGAACCCAATGAATATGGGGTTTCCCAGGGGATGGCAAGCTGTCTCACCTCACCATAAGTTGCTTTTCTCTTCCTTTTGCAGTGGTAAAAATGGAAGAATCGGGTGAGTCTTCCCCAAACAAAAGGAATGTGGGGTTTCCCATGGGTTGACAAGCTGTCCCACCTCAGCATCCCTCGCTTTTGCTTTCTTTTCTAGAGGAAACATCTGCAGAATAGAATTGAGAGATGAACTGCGCCTCGCAATAACCACAGGAGTTACGCTTACTGCAGGAGCTGATTGCACAGGATACCAACACCGCCATAACGGGAAGCCACCAAGGAAATCCACCACGGNGATGATCACCTGTCCCCTCTGACCATAAATTTCCTATTCTTCTATTTTGCAGAGAGAAAAGATGCAGAGTTGTGTAAGTCTCCATCCCCAAACTGAGGGAAGTCAGGGTCTCCCCATGGCACAGGCCAAGAGATGAGCAGCTGTCCCCTCTGACCATGAATTTGCTTTGCTTCAATTTTGCAGGGAGAAAAGACGAAGAGTTGGGTATGTCTCCTTCCTGAAATTGAGAAAAGTCTGGGTCTCCCCATGGCAGAAGCCATGGGATGAGCAACTGTTCCCTCTGACGGTGAATTTTCTTTGTTTCTATTATGCAGTTAGTAAAGGTGCAGAGTTGGGTAAGTCTCCATCCCTAAACTGAGGGAATTCAGGGTCTCCCCATGGCAGTAGCTGTAGGGTCAGCAGCTGTCCACTCTGACCATGAATTTCCTTTGCTTCTTCTTTGCAGAGAGAAAAGATGCAGAGTTAAGTAAGTCTCCTTCCCCAAACTGGGGGAATTCAGGGTCTCCACATGGCATGAGCCGTGGGATGAGCAGCTCTCCCCTCTGACCATGAATTTCCTTTGGTTCATTTTGCAGAGAAAAAACATGAAGAGTTGGGTAAGTCTCCTTCACCAAATGGAGTGAAGTCAGAGTCACCCCGTGGCAGTACCTGTGGGATGATCAGCTGTCCCCTCTGACCATGAATCTCCTATGATTGCTTTTTTGCAGGGAGAAAAGATGCAGAGTTGGGTAAGCGTCCTTCCCAAACAGGGAAGTCAGGGTCTCCCCATGGCAGAAGCTGTGGGATGAGCAGCTGTCCCCTCTGACAATGAATTTCCTTTGCTTCTATTTTGCAGGGAGAAAAGATGAAGAGTTGGGTAAGTCTCTTTCCCCAAACTGACGGAAGTCAGGGTCTCCCCATGGAAGTAGCCATGGGATGTGCAGCTGTCCCCTCTGACTCTGAATTTCCTTTGCTTCTCTTTTGCAGGGATAAAAGATGCAGAGTTGGGTAAGACTACATCAACAATCAGGGAAGTCATTGTCTCCCCATGGCACTGGCCAAGGGATGAGCAGCTGTCCCATCTGACCATGAATTTCCTTTGTTTCTATTTTGAAGGGAGAAAAGATGAAGTGTTGGGTAAGCCCTTCCCCAAACTGAGGGCATTCAGGGTCTCCCCATGGTAGTAGCTGTGGGATGTGCAGCTGACCCCTCTGACAATGAATTTCCTTTCCTTCTATTTTGCAGTGAGAAAAGATGCAGAGTTGAGTAAGTCTCCTTCCCCAAACTGAGGGAAGTCATATTCTCCGCATGTCAGTAGCCGTGGGA
>NW_018364624.1:26433-39604 GCF_002078875.1 Numida meleagris | reverse complement strand
GTCCCCTCTGACCATAAATTTCCTATTCTTCTATTTTGCAGAGAGAAAAGATGCAGAGTTGTGTAAGTCTCCATCCCCAAACTGTGGGAATTCAGGGTCTCTCCATGGCAGAAGCTGTGGGATGAGCAGCTGTCCCCTCTGACCATGAATTTCCTTTGCTTCAATTTTGCAGGGAGAAAAGACGAAGAGTTGGGTAAGTCTCCTTCCCATAACTGAGGGAAGTCAGGGTCTCCCCATGGCTATAGCAGTGGGATGAGGAACTGTCCCCTCTGACGTTGAATTTTGTTTGTTTCTATTATGCAGTTATTAAAGGTGCAGAGTTGGGTAAGTCTCCTTCCCCAAACTGAGGGAATGCAGGGTCACCCCATGGCAGTAGCCGTGGGATGAGCAGCTGACCCCTCTGACCATGAATTTCCATTGCTTCTATTTTGCAGAGAGAAAAGACGCAGAGTTGGGTAAGTCTCCTTTCCCAAACTGAGGGAAGTTAGGGTCTCCCCATGGCATTGGCCATGGGATGAGCAGCTCTCCCCTCTGACCATGAATTTCCTTTGCTTCTATTTTGCAGAGAGAAAAGATGCAGAGTTGAGTAAGTGTCCTTCCCAAAACTGAGGGAATTCAGGGTCTCCCCATGGCAGAAGCCGTGGGATGCGGATCGCTCCCCTCTGACGCTGAATTTCCTTTGCTTCTATTTTGCAGAGACAAAAGAAGCAGAGTTGGGTAAGTCTCCTTCCCATAACTGAGGGCAGTCAGGGTCACCCCATGGCACTGGCCATGCGATGTGCAGCTGTCCCCTCTGACCAGGAATTTCCTTTGCTTCCGTTTTGCAGAGAGAAAAGATGCAGAGTTGACTAAGTCTCCTTCCCATAACTGTGGGAAGTTGGGGTCTCCCCATGGCACTGGCCAAGGGATGAGCACCTGTCCCCTCTCACCATGAATTTCCTATTCTATTTTGCAGGGCGAAAAAATGCAGAGTTGGGTGAGTCTCCTTTCCCAAAGGAGGGAAGTCAGGGTCTCCCCATGGCATTGGCCAGGGGATGAGCAGCTGTCCCCTCTGACGATGAATATCCTTTCCTTCTATATTGCAGAGAGAAAAGATGAAGAGTTGGGTAGGTCTCCTTCCCCAAACTGAGGGAAGTCATTGTCTCCCCATGGAAGTAGACGTGGGATGTGCAGCTGTCCCTTCAGACAATGAAATTCCTTTGTTTCTTTTTTGCAGGGATAAAAGATGCAGTGTTGGGTAAGCCTCCTTCCCCAAACAGAGGGAAGTCATCTTCTCCCCATGGATATAGGAGTGGGATGATCAGCTGTCCCCTCTGACCATGAATTTTCTTTCATTCAATTTTGCAGAGAGAAAAGATGCAGAGTTGAGTAAGTCTCCTTCCCCAGACTGAGGGAAGTCACTGTTTCCCCATGGCATGAGCCATGGGGTGAGCAGCTGTCCCCTCTAACCATGAATCTCCTATGATTGTTCTTTGCAGGGAGAAAAGATGCAGAGTTGGGTAAGTCTCCTTTTCCAAACTGAGAGAATTCAGGGTCACCCCATGGCTATAGCAGTGGGACGTGCAGCTGTCCCCTCTGACCATGAATATCCTTTGCTTCTATTTTGCAGGGATAAAAGATGCAGAGTTGGGTAAGTCTCCTTCCCCAAACTGAGGGAAGTCAGGGTCTCCCCATGGTGTTGGCCATGGGATGTGCAGCTGTCCCCTCTGAACATGAATTTCCTTTGCTTCTATTTTGCAGAGACAAAAGATGCAGAGTTGAGTAAGTCTCCTTCCCCAAACTGAGGGAAGTCAGGCTCTCCCCATGGCAGTAGCCGTGGGATGAGCAGCTNTAGCCGTGGGATGAGCAGCTCTCCCCTCTGACCATGAATTTCCTATTCTTCCCTTGTGCAGGGAGAAAAGATGCAGAGTTGGGTAAGTCTCCTTCTCCAAATTGAGGGAAGTCAGGGTCTCCCCATGGCATCAGCCATGGTATGACCAGCTGTGAACTCTGGCAGTGAATTTTCTTTGTTTCTACCATGCAGTTAGTAAAGGTGCAGAGTTGGGTAAGTCTCCTTCCCCAAACGGAGGGAAGTCATCTTCTCCCCATGGCAGTAGCTGTGGGATGAGCAGCTGTTCCCTCTGACCAGGAATTTCCCTTCCGTTTTGCAGAGAGAAAAGATGCAGAGTTGGGTAAGTCTCCTTCCCCAAACTGAGGGAAGTCAGGGTCTCCCCATGGCATTGGCCATGGGATGTGCAGCTGTCCCCTCTGACCATGAATTTCCTTTGTTTCTATTTTGCAGGGATAAAAGATGCAGAGTTGAGTAAGTGTCCTTCCCAAACTGAGAGAATTCAGGGTCTCCCCGTGGCAATCGCCATGGGATGAGCAGCTGTCCCCTCTGACCATGAATTTCCTTTGATTGTTTTTTGCAGGGAGAAACGATGAAGAGCTGAGTAAGTCTCCTTCCCCAAACTGGGGGAAGTCATGGTCTCCCCATGGCATTGGCCAAGGGATGAGCAGCTCTCCCCTCTGACAATGAATTTCCTTTGCTTCTATTTTGCAGAGAGAAAAGATGCAGAGTTGGGTAAGTGTCCTTCCTGAAACTGAGGGAATTCAGGGTATCCCCATGGCATTGGCCCAGGGATGAGCAGCTGTCCCCTCTGACCATGAATTTCCCTTCCGTTTTGCAGAGAGAAAAGATGCAGAGTTGAGTAAGTTTCCTTCCCCAAACTCAGGGAAGTCATGGTCCCTTCATGGCAGTATCCGTGGGATGTGCACTTGTCCCCTCTGACCATGAATTTCCTTTGCTTCTATTTTACAGAGACAAAAGATGCAGAGTTGAGTAAGTGTCCTTCCCAAACTGAGGGAATTCAGGGTCTCCCCATGGCAGAAGCCATGGGATGAGCAGCTGTCCCCTCTGACCACGAATTTCCTTTGCTTCTATTTTGCAGGGAGAAAAGACGTAGAGTTGGGTAAGTCTCCTTCCCCAAACTGAGGGAAGTTAGGGTCTCCTTATTGGAGTAGCTGTAGGATGAGCACCTGCCCCCTCTGATCATGAANGGTCCTCAAAGACCACGTAGTTCCACTCCCTGCTGCGGGCAGGGCTGCCAATGCTGGGCCAGGCTGCCCAGGGCCACATCCAGCCTGGCCATGAACACACCCAGGGACAGAGCACCCAGCACCCCCTGGGCAACGCGTTCCTTGGAGTGAGGTGGCGAGAAGGTGCCGTCCAGTTAAGATAAGAGCAGGGCAGATGTCTCGTTGGTAAAGATAAGGACGCGGAGCAGACGCTTCAGCTCAACACAACGCCAGCAGGGGCCGAATGGGACTACCTCCCCTTAAAGCTTAGAAGTGCACAGCGAGGAAGACTCTGAGCCTTGGTGAGGATGACAACTGGCCTTCATCCACCAGATGGGGCCCGGAGCTCCCCACGCTTGATGCCCCACGCTCAGCAGAGCGGGATGATACGGAACCGATGTCTTAGAACACGCTGTGCCTACGGAGCTTCAGCCACCACTGCCCCCGGGTGCACATGGGGTGCAGTGATCCCCTGTGTACCCAGCGCTGCAATAACGGGATTCCTGCTCGACATCCCTCCTTGGAGGGCCGAGTGACCCCGTTGGATTTCCTGGCTTCATGCCTCATCATTGATGGTGTGAAGAACCCAGCAGTGGGTGATAATCACAGGGCTTTACCAAGCAGGTGATGCTCTCAGTGACATCTCTCACCCAGGCTCCAGGCTGGCAACACACTTCCCTACGGGACGGATCCCAGCGGTGCATCGGGCCCTCGCTTCCCCTCAGAAGGGCGTCCCCTATGATGACAGCCCTTCTTTTTCTCCTGATTGATGATGTGGTGATACGGGGCGCAGTCCGACTTGTCCCAGGCAGCCCCTCCAATGTGGAGGAACCTTCATCCACATCCTCATCCTCCTGTCCCTCCAGATCCAGAGCCTCATGTCTAGGACACAAGGGCACCTGGGGAGGTGGGATAGGCTGAGAGGCGCTCTGCCTGCAGCTCCAGACAAGGACTTGTTTCCATCCCTCGTGCTCCCTGAGGTCCCTTCCTCCTATCTGACTGCTGGAGGGTGGATCATCCACCGCTACTTGAAGAGCATCTCCCTGCTACACGCCCTGCCTGCACCCGCTGTCTGTACACCCAGCTTGCACCCCTGCCTGCACCCCTGCCTGTGCTGTCTGCCACAACAAGCCCTTCCAATGCACAGCTCTGGTTCCTGTTTCCCGTCTTGTTGGCTGCACTGCCTGGGCCCCTTACTCTTCCCCCCAGAGGGGGAAGTCAGCCTGCTTCCTTCTGCCCACCCACATCAGAGCCTCCGTGCTGCTCAGGGTGCAGCTGGGACGGCTGCCTCACTCCCCCCCAGCTTCCTAGAGCTGCTTTCTTGTGGGTTTTTGTCATGATTCAGACCCTCTAAGAACGGATCCTGGCGTGAGACTCCGCAGCAAAGCTGATCCATTCCAGCTCTCGTCTCCTGCAGCTTCTTCCCTCATTTTCTTCCAAAAATTCTTCCCAATCTTCTGTCCCAGCCTTCTTCCCCATCTCCTCCATCATCTCCTTCTCAGTCTCCTTCCTCTCTCTCCTTTCCCCAGTTCCTTCCCCCCTCCTCTTCTCCAGCACAGATGCGCTTCGGATTGGGCTGCAACCACCCCAGGTCCGCCCTCCCCTGGAGGAGCCTCCTGCCTCATCTCCTGGCTCTGCTCCTCCTCCACCTGGGATCAGGTAGGGGTCCTGTGGGGCTGCTGTGCCTGGCACGGGTGTTGCTGTGTGGTGGGGGAGCAGAGATGGGGCAGGGAGGACCTAAGCCCAGCACCCAGCCCCGCTTGGGTTTCACTTTCACTTTGGTTCTTCCATGAAATGTTTGATTTTCGGTAGAATTTCTGTCTCTTCTTCACCTCCTCCACACACTGTGAGTGGGCTCCCACCCCCAGGAATCCTTCCCCACTCCCTCCTGCTCCCTCTACAGCTCTTGCACATGGGATGCAGTGTGCACCACCTCACCCTGTGCCGCTCCGTGCCCACACATGAACGCAGGCACCATCTCACTGTCTCTCCGTGCCCTTCTCATTGCACAGCCCAGATCAGGGTGGTGGCACCCAGCCCCCGTGTCACTGCCATCGTGGGACAGGACGTCGTGCTGCGCTGCCACTTGTCCCCTTGCAAGGATGCTCGGAGCTTGGACATCAGATGGATCCAGCACCGGTCCGGTGGGATTGTGCACCACTACCAAGATGGAGTGGACCTGGACCAGATGGAGGAATATAAAGGGAGGACAGAACTGCTCAGGGACGGTCTCTCTGATGGAAACCTGGATTTGCGCATCACTGCCGTCACCTCCTCCGATAGCGACTCGTACAGCTGCACTGTGCAGGACGGTGCAGACTATGCAGATGCTGTGTTGAACCTGGAGGTGTCAGGTCAGTGGCTGAGGTGACGCCTCCAGGTGTCGCTGGGTTTGTGTGTCCCTCCCCCACCTCTGTCCATCCTCATCCTCATGGACATGCATGGAGAGCTGAAGGGCAGGAGCCTTTGAAAGAGGTTGGGGCTGAGTTGTTCCAGGAGATGCTTGGGTTGGAGCGGGCACACGGTGTGATTTGGGGATGGATCTACATGGATGAGGTGGTTGGGTTGGGTTTCTGGGATGGGATTCTTCCTGGCTTAGTGGCAGTGGGCACAGGCTGCTGAGCAGCTCCTCCACCTGTGCCAGTCTGGGGATGCTGCCATTGTGCCTCACTGCTCCCTGCTTGCTGCCCCTTCGCATTCTGGCATCTCCCAAGTCTGACTCTTGCTTTTCCACACATGGCAATGGAAAAGGAACCCTTCTCCTGATGTTTTTTCCAGATCCTTTTTCCCAGATCACCCGTTCCTGGGCAGCGGCTCTGGCTGTGGTCGTCACACTTCTGCTTGGGTCATTTGTCATCATTGTTTTTCTCCATAGGAAGCAAGGTGAGCTGAGAGCGGAGGGGATGGAGCGCAGGGAGGTGCTGGGAGGGACAGGGATGGTCGGGGTGGTGCTGAGCTCTTGTCCGTGGAGGTACTCAGGAGGAGGAAGGGAGATTTTCCCTGAGAGTCCCAGTGCCCTTCCAATAACGTTTGCCTTTCTTTTTGGGAATGTAGGAAGGGGAAAAAGGAAAGGGGTGTGGGTGGGAAGACAGGAACGTGGCTGGAGCGTGGGGCAGGTGGGAATGTCCAGAGCCTCTGGAGATGTCCCCAGAAACCAAGCTCCCCTGCTGACCACCTCTTCCTCTGCTTTGTTTTCCAGCGGAACCGCGCAGAGAGCTGAGTGAGTCCTTGCAGCCCCTTCCACCACCAAAGTCCCTTGAATGGAACTGATAGAAGACTGCAGAGTGCTGGGTCTATGTGATGGGTTGGGGCCATGAGATCTTTGGGGCCTTGGGATGTGTTGGGGCCATGGGATGATCTGATTTTTTTGGATGTGTCGATCCTGATTGATCCACGTGCATAACTCCTGCCTGATCCATTACTTCCCATTGGTTTAACTCCTTCTTGGGACCAAAATCGTGACTGGTCACTTAGCAGTGCAAAAAGATTAGGGGTTTAGGCATGGGAGCAGCCATGGGATGAGAATCTGTTCTCTCTGAACCTGAATTTCCTTTGCTTCTATTTTGCAGGGAGAAAAAATGAAGAGTTGGGTAAGTCTCCTTCCCCAAACTGAGGGAACTCAGGCTCTCCCCATGGCATGAGCCGTGGGATGAGCAGCTGTCCCCTCTGACCATGAATTTCCTTTGCTTCTATTTTGCAGGGATAAAAGATGCAGAGTTGGGTAAGTCTCCTTCCCCAAACTGAGGGAAGTCAGGCTCTCCCCATGGCTGTAGCCAGGGGATGAGCAGCTTTCCCCTCTGACCATGAATTTCCTTTGCTTCTATTTTGCAGTGAGAAAATATGCAGAGTTGAGTAAGTCTCCTTCAACAAACAGAGGGAATTCAGGGTCTCCCTATTGCATTAGCTGTGGAATGAGCAGCTGTCCCCTCTGACCATGAATTTCCTTTGCTTCTATTTTGCAGTGAGAAAAGATGCAGAGTTGGGTAAGTCTCCTTCAACAAACAGAGGGAATTCAGGGTCTCCCTATTGCATTAGCTGNGGAGTAGCTGTAGGATGAGCACCTGCCCCCTCTGATCATGAATTTCCTTTGTTTCAATTTTGCAGGGAGAAAAGATGCAGAGTTGGGTAAGTCTCCTTCCACAAACTGAGGGAAGTCAGGGTCTCCCCATGGCATTAGCCGGGGGATGAGCACCTGTCCCCTCTGACCATGAATTTCCCTTCCTTCTGTTTTGCAGATAGAAAAGATGCAGAGTTGAGTAAGTCTCCTTCCCCAAACTGACGGAAGTCAGGGTCTCTGCATGGCATTGGCCATGGGATGAGCAGCTGTCACATCTGACGGTGAATTTCCTTTGCTTCAATTTTGCAGGGAGAAAAGACGAAGAGTTGAGTAAGTCTCCTTCCCCAAACTGTGGGAAGTCATGGTCTCCCCATGGGAGTAGCTGTGGGATGAGCAGCTGTTTCCTCTGACCATGAATTTCCTTTCCTTCTCTTTGCAGGGATAAAAGACGAGGAGATGAGTAAGTCTCCTTCCCCAAACTGAGGGAATTCAGGGTCTCCCCATTGCAGTAGCTGTGGGGTGAGCAGCTGTCCCCTCTGACCATGAATTTCCTTTGCTTCTATTTTGCAGGGAGAAAAGACGAAGAGTTGTGTAAGTCTCGTTCCCCAAACTGAGGGAAGTCAGGGTCTCCCAATGGCATTAGCCTTGGGATGAGCAGCTGCCCCCTCTGACCATGACTTTGCTTCTATTTTGCAGATAGAAAAGATGCAGAGTTGAGTAAGTCTCCTTCCCCAAACTGAGGAAGTCAGGGTCTCCCCATGGCATGAGCCATGGAATGAGCAGCTGTCCCCTCTGATGATGAATTTTCTTTGTTTCTATTTTGCAGGGAGAAAAGATGCAGAGTTGAGTAAGTCTCCTTCCCAAAACTGAGGGAATTTAGGGTCTCCTCATGGCATTAGCTGTGGGATGAGCAGCAGCTGTCCCCTCTGTGCATGCACTGCTCTTCTCTTTTTTTTTTTTTTTTTTTTTTTGCTGCGTAACTAACTGCAATATCAGATGACTCTCCCTTCAAAGTTTTATTAATTTTAAATCTTCTGCCTCTGGTGCTCTGGGATTTGATGTTCCTCTCATCTTGCATTTTTTCTGCTTCTCCTTTGCAGAGAGAAGGGACAAGGAGTTGGGTGAGTCTCCCTCCCCAAACCAAAGAGATTCGGGGTCTTCCCATGGGATCAGACATGGGAAAAAAATTGGGGGGGGGGTCTGCCTGTTAGAGCTGTGGGATGAGATGTTCTTCCCATCATGTGTTGCTTTTCTCTTCCCTTTCCAGTGGTAGAAACAAAGCAATCGGGTGAGTCTTCCCCAAACCAATGGAATGTGGGGTTTCCCATGGGATGACATGCTGTCCCACCTCAGCATCCCCTGCTTTTGCTTTCTTTTCCAGAGGAAACATCTGAAGAATTGGATTGAGAGATGAACTGCGCCTCGCAATAACCACAGGAGTTACGCTTACTGCAGGAGCTGATTGCACTGGATAACAACACCACCATAATGGGAAGCCAACAAGGAAATCCACAACGGGAACAAGAGGAGGCAGAGTTTGCACTGAGTGAGAACACCTGCATTGCACTGCTGGGACACAAAGCTGCCTGAGGGAACACCTAACTGAGGATGCACCACCTCCAACTCCAATCCAGTTGGAAGAAAGAAACCATAGAGAGGAAGAAAACGGGTGGAGACAGAGATCCTGGAAAAGGGTGGGACATTTGGGGAAATAGTATGATCATGTGTCAGCCTTTGTGGAAATCTAATGAATATGTAACGCTTTTGTAAATACAAGCATGCACACAGTAGCAAAGGTAGAAAACTGCTTTGGGTGTTAACCTTGTTTTCTCTTGTGATACAGTAAAGGATACGTGTTGATGGTAATGGAATATTGATCGTTATCAGTTCTTGGGCGTTTGGTTCCGCGAAACAGGATGAGTCTTCATCCTGGCCCCAAAGGAACGTGGGCTCTGCCGACGGCATAACAAGCCGACCTTGCTCACCATGCACTGCTTTCCCAGCAGAACAAGGCTCCCTCCATTAAGCTAAAAAGCACAAAAACAACTTAATAGACAAAAAATGCACACAAACTGGAAAATAAAAACCAATACCATGTCCCAACTGCACTGTGCAATATCCCCCACGTGAAGAATCTCCCAACTTCCCCACAAACCCTTCCTGGTCCCCGCAGTCCACCACCGTGGGAAGTGGGGCTGTGGGGGTGTCACAGGGGCAAACACAGATTCATTTCTGCATTAATGCTTGGTTACTTAAAAATCCCAAATGAGCAAAGAAACCATTGTACCGCGGGCATAGCGCAGATCAAGCTCCCACCTCCCCCAGTTGCTCCAGGCCATAATCCTGCACCACCAGCTCCCGGGAAATGCTCTGGCAGTGTTACAGGCCCCTGTAAACTGTGGGGGGTTTCTTGGGGTTTTGTGGAGGATTTCACGGAGTTTTGGGGGTATTTTATGGGATCTTATGGCATTTCTTCAGGGTATGGGGAGATTCCATGGGATTTCTTGGGGTTTCTTGGAGGTTTCATAGAAAAACAGCATGGTCTGGGTTGCAAAGGTCCTCAAAGACCACGTAGTTCCACTCCCTGCTGCGGGCAGGGCTGCCAATGCTGGGCCAGGCTGCCCAGGGCCACATCCAGCCTGGCCATGAATGCCCCCAGGGACAGAGCACTCAGCACCCCCTGGGCAACGCGTTCATTGGAGTGAGGCGGCGAGAAGGTGCCGTCCAGTAAAGATAAGAGCAGGACAGATGTCTCATTGGTAAAGATAAGGACGCGGAGCAGACGCTTCAGCTCAACACAATGCCAGCAGGGGCCTAATGGGACTACCTCCCCTTAAAGCTTAGAAGTGCACAGCGAGGAACACTCTGAGCGTTGGTGAGGATGACGACTGGCCTTCATCCACCAGAAGGGGCCCGGAGCTCCCCATGCTTGATACCCCACACTCAGCGGGGTGGGACGATATGGAACCGATGTCTCAGAACACGCTGTGCCTACGGAGCTTCAGCCACCACTGCCCCCGGGTGCACGCTGGGTGCAGCGATCCCCCATGCACCATGCGCTGCAATAATGGGATTCCTACTTGACATCCCTCCTTGGAGGGCCAAGTGACCCTGTCAGATTTCCCAGCTTCACTACTTTCCAGCCCTGAGGTCCCCAAGCTCCCTTCCTCCTGCCTGAATGGGGCAGGGCGGGTGATCACCCCCATCCTGCAGCCCTCGCCTGCACCCCATGCCTGCACCCCCTATCTTCATCCCCCAGCCTGCACTATTGGCAGCACCAAGTCTTTCTGCTGCACCACTCCCGTTGGCCGCGCTCCATGGGCCCCCCTTTGTATGCACGGGGGGGTGATGCCAGCCCTCCTCCCTCTGCCCACCCTCATCACAGCCACTGTGCTGCCCGGGGTGCAGCTGGGACGGCTGCATCGCTCCCCCTCTGCTTCTTAGAGCTCCATTTCCATGGGTTTTGGCTGCAATTTAGACCCTCTTCAAACGGACCCAGGCGTGAGACTCCGCTGCAAAACTGATCTGCTCCAGCTCTCATTTCCTGCAGCTTCTTCCCTCATTTTCTTCACAAACGTTTTCCCCATCTTCTGTCCCAGCCTTCTTCCCCATCTTCTCCATCATCTCCTTCTCAGTCTCCTTCCTCTCTCTCCTTTGCCCAGTTCCTTCCACCACCCTCTTCTCCACCACAGATGCGCTTTGGATCAGGCTGCAACCACCCCAGGTCCGCCCTCCCCTGGAGGAGCCTCCTGCCTCATCTCCTCGCTCTGCTCCTCCTCCACCCGGGATCAGGTAGGAGTCCTGGGGGGCTGCTGTGCCTGCCACAGGTGTTGCTGTGGGGTGGGGGAGGGACCGTGGGGCAGGGAGGACTCAAGCCGAACATTCAGCCCCACTTCAGTTTCACTTTCACTTTGGTTCTTCCATGAAACGTGTGATTTTGGGTAGAATTTCTGTCTCTTCCTCACCTCCTCCACACATTGTGAGTGGGCTCCCACACCCAGGAATCCTTCCCCACTTTCTCCTGCTCCCTCTACAGCTCTTGCACATGGGATGCAGCACGCACCCACCTCCCCCTGTGCTGCTCCCTGCCCACACATGAACAAAGGCAGCAGCTCAGTGTCTCTCCGTGCCCTTCTCATTGCACAGCTCAAATCAGGGTGGTGGCACCCAGGCTCCCTGTCACTGCCGTCGTGGGACAGGACGTCGTGCTGCGCTGCCACTTGTCCCCTTGCAAGAATGCTTCGAGCTTGGACATCAGATGGAGCCGGAACCGGTCCGCTGAGATTGTGCACCACTACCAAAATGGAGTGGACCGGGAGCAGATGGAGGAATATAAAGGGAGGACAGAACTGCTCAGGGAAGGTCTCTCTGATGGAAACCTGGATTTGCGCATCACTGCCGTCACCTCCTCCGATAGCGGCTCGTATAGATGCATTGTGGAAGATGGTGCTGACAGTGCAGAAGCTGTGGTGAACCTGGAGGTGTCAGGTCAGTGGCTGGGGTGATGCCTCCACGTGTCGCTGGGTTTGTGTGTCCCACCACCACCTCTGTCCATCCTCATCCTCATGGCCATGCATGGAGTGCTGAAGGACAGGCGCCTTTCAAAGAGGTTGGGGCTGGGTTGTTCCAGGAGATGCTTGGGTTGGAGCGGGCGCACGGTGTGATTTGGGGATGGATCTGCATGGACGAGGTGGTTGGGTTGGGTTTCTGGGATGGGTTTCTTCATGGCTTAGTGGCAGTGGGCACAGGCTGCTGAGCAGCTCCTCCACCTGTGCCAGTCTGGGGATGCTGCCTTTTTGCGTCACTGCTCCCTGCTTGCTGCCCCTTTGCGTTCTGGCATCTCCCAAGTCTGACTCTTGCTTTTCCACACATGGCAATGGGAATGGAACCCTTCTCCTGATGGCTTTTTCCAGATCCCTGTTCCCAGATTGTCTATCCATGCAGGCTGTCTTTGGCTGTGGCCCTCACACTTCTGCTTGTCATCAGTGTTTTTCTCATCATAATGGCAGGTAAGCTGAGAGCATAGGGGATGGAGCACAGGGAGGTGCTGGGAGGGACAGGGATGGTCGAGGGGGTGCTCAGCTCTTGTCCATGCAGGTACACAGGACGAGGAAGGGAGATTTTCCCTGAGATTCCCAGTGCTCATTCAATAACGTTTGCCCTTGTTTTTGGGAATGAAGGAAGGGAAAAATGAATAGGGGTGTGGGTGGGAAGACAGGAACGTGGCTGGAGCGTGGGGCAGGTGGGAAGGTCCAGGGCCTCTGGAGACGTCCCCAGAAACCAAGCTGCCCTGCTGACCACCTCTTCCTCCGCTTTGTTTTGCAGTGGCAGAGTGCGGGTGAGTGAGTCCTTGCAGCCCCTTCCACCACCAAAGTGCCTTGAATGGAACTGATAGAAGACTGCATAGTGCTGGGTTTATGGGATGGGTTGGGGCCATGGGAACTGTGGGGCCTTGGGATGTATTGGGGTCATGGGATGAGTTGGGGTTGTTGGATGTTTTGAGATTGCTGGAGGTGTTGATCCTGATTGATCCATGTGCAGTTCTCTTCCCCAATCCGTTCCTTCCCATTGCTTTAATTCCTTCTTGGGACCAAAGTGTTCACTGGCCACTTCCCAGAACAAAAAGATTTGGGGTCTGGGCGTGGGAGCAGTCGTGGGATGAGAAGCTGTCCCCTCTGACCATGCATTTCCTTTGCTTCTATTTTGCAGAGGGAATAAACGGAAAGTTGGGTAAGTCCCCTTCCCCAGACTGAGGGAATTCAGGGTCGCCCCACGGTATTGCCGTGGGATGAGCAGCTGTCCCCTCTGACCATGCACTGCTCTTCTCTTTCTTTTCCAGCTGTGCAAGCTATAACATCAGGTGAGTCTCCCTTCCAAATTTTTCTTCACATGTGCTGCCCGTATGAGCTGTAGCATGAGATGTTCCTCTCATCATGCGTTGCTTTTCTCTTTCTTTTCCAGTGAAACAAACTGAAGCATTGGGTGAGTCTTCCTCCCCGAACCAGTGGAATGTGGGGTTTCCCATGGGATGACAAGCTGTCCCACCTCAGCATCCCT
>NW_018364624.1:22324-24433 GCF_002078875.1 Numida meleagris | reverse complement strand
CTTCCCTAACTTTTCCCCATATTCTTTCCAAAACTTCTTCCCCATCTTCTACAGCATCTCCTTCTCACTCTCCTTCCTCTCTCTCCTTCCCCCACCCTCTTCTCCAGCACAGATGCGCTTTGGATCAGGCTGCAAACACATCACTTCCACCCTCCCCTGGAGGAGCCTCCTGCCTCATCTCCTGGCTCTGCTCCTCCTCCGCCCGGGATCAGGTAGGGGTCCTGTGGGGCTGCTGTGCCTGCCACACCTGTTGCTGTGGGGTGGGGGAGTGGCTATGGGGCAGGGAGGACCCAAGCCCAGCACCCAGCTGTGGTTCTTCCATGAAACGCATGGTTTTGGGTAGAATTTCTCTCTTCTTCACTTCCTCGACACCCCCACTCCTTCCTGCTCCCTCTACAGCTCTTGCACATGGGATGCAGCGCGCACCACCTCCACCTGTGCTGCTCCGTGCCCACACATGAACGCAGGCACCATCTCACTGTCTCTCCGTGCCCTTCTCATTGCACAGCCCAGATCAGGATGGTGGCACCCAGCCTCCGTGTCACTGCCATCGTGGGACAGGACGTCGTGCTGCGCTGCCACTTGTCCCCTTGCAAGGATGCACGGAGCTTGGACATCAGATGGATCCAGGACCGGTCCTCTGGGATAGTGCACCACTACCAAGATGGAGAGGATCTGGACCAGATGGAGGAATACAAAGGGAGGACGGAACTGCTCAGGAACGGTCTGTCTGATGGAAACCTGGATTTGCGCATCACTGCCGTCACCTCATCCGATAGCGGCTCGTACATCTGTGCTGTGCAGGATGCTGATGGCTATGCAGATGAGATGGTGAACCTGGAGGTGTCAGGTCAGTGGCTGGGGTGAGGCCTCCAGGTGTCGCTGGGTTTGTGTGTCCCATCCCCACCTCTGTCCATCCTCATGGCCATGCATGGAGAGCTGAAGGACAGGAGCCTTTGAGAGAGGTCGGGGCTGAGTTGTTCCAGGAGATGCTTGGGTTGGAGCAGGCACACGGTGTGATTTGGGGATGGATCTGCATGGATGAGGTGGTTGGGTTGGGTTTCTGGGATGGGTTTCTTCCTGGCTTAGTGGCAGTGGGCACAGGCTGCTGAGCAGCTCCTCCACCTGTGCCCATCTGGGGACGCTGCTGTTGTGCCTCGCTGCTCCCTGCTTGCTGCCCCTTCGCATTCTGGCATCTCCCAAGTCTGACTCTTGCTTTTCCACAAATGACAGTAGAAATGGAACCCTTTTCCTGATGGTTTTTTCCAGATCCCTGTTCCCCAGTTGTCCATCCCTGGATGGTGGCTCTGGCTGTGGTCGTCACACTTCTGCTTGGGTCATTTGTCATCATTGTTTTTCTGCATAGGAAGCGAGGTGAGCTGAGAGCAGAGGGGATGGAGCGCAGGGAGGTGCTGGGAGGGACAGGGATGGTCGGGGTGGTGCTGAGCTCTTGTCCATGCAGGTACACAGGACGAGGAAGGGACATTTTCCCAGTGCTCATCCAATAACATTTGCCTTTCTTCTTGGGAATGAAGGAAGGGAAAAAGGAAAAGGGGTGCGGGTGGGAAGACAGGAACGTGGCTGGAGCATGGGGCAGGTGGGAAGGTCCAGAGTCTCTGGAGACGTCCCCAGAAACCAAGCTGCCCTGCTGACCACCTGTTCCTCTGCTTTGTTTTCCAGCGGCACAGCGCAGAGAGCTGAGTGAGTCCTTGCAGCCCCTTCCTTCCCCAAGGTCCCCTGAATGGATCTGATAGAACACTGCAGAGTGCTGGGTTTCTGTGATGGGTTTGGGCCATGGGAACTGTGGGGCCTTGGGATGTAGTGGGGTTGTGGGATGTATTGAGGTTGCTGGATGTGTCGATTCTGATTGATCTACTTGCAAAACTCTTGGCCAATCTGTTTCTTCCTATTGGTTTAATTCCTTCTTGGGACCAAAGTGGTCATTGGCCACATTACAGAACAAAATGATTTGGGGTCTGGATATGGGAGCAGCCATGGGATGAGAAGCTGTTCCCTCTGACCATGCATTTCCTTTGCTTCTATTCTGCAGAGAGAAAAGATGCACAGTTGGGTAAGTCTCCTTCCCCAGTCTGAGGGAATTCAGGGTCT
>NW_018364624.1:0-19070 GCF_002078875.1 Numida meleagris | reverse complement strand
CCCATGGGATGACAAGCTGTCCCACCTCAGCATCCCTCGCTTTTGCTTTCTTTTCCAGAAGAAATATCTGAAGAATCGGATTGAGAGATGAACTGTGCCTCGCAATAAGCACAGGAGTTACGCTTACTGCAGGAGCTGATTGCACAGGATACCAACACCGCCATAACAGGAAGTCACCAAGGAAATCCACAACGGGAACAAGAGGAGGCAGAGTTTGCACTGAGTGAGAACACCTGCATTGCACTGCTGGGACCCAAAGCTGCCTGAGGGAACACCTAACTGAGGATGTGTGACCTCCAACTCCAATCCAGAAACAAACCATAGAGAGGAAGAAAACGGACAGAGACAGAGATCGTGGAAAAGGGACGGACATTTTGGGAAATAGTATGACCATGTGTCAGGCTTTGTGGAAATCTAATGAACACGTAACGCTTTTGTAAATACAAGCATGCACGCAGAAGCAAAGGTATAAAACTGCTTTGGGTGTTAACCCTGTTGTCTCTTGCAGTATAATAAAGAACACCTGGTGATGGTAATCCATTACTGATCGTTATCAGTTCTTGGGCGGTTGGTTCCACAAAACAGGATAAGTCTTCATCCTGGCCCCAAAGGAACGTGGGCTCTGCCTATGGCATAACAAGCTGACCCTGCTCACCATGCGCTGCTTTACCAGAGGAACAAGGCTCCCTCCAGGAATCTAAAAAGCAAGAAAACAACTTAATAGACAAAAAATGCAAAAAAAACCAAGAAAATAAAGAACAATAGTCTAAAGAAAAAAGCTAAAATTCAAAAGAGTAACAATACTAATATCTTAAAAAAAACCCATATCAACCTTCCTCAAGGGGGGAGCACCAATGAGATTTCATTGTGCCCCATTGCAGTGCTGGCACAGCCCCAGGCGCCGTGGGAACAGCCCAGAACTTCAGAGCTGACACCACGGGTCCCACAACGCAGAGGGGACTGTCCTGCAAGATGACCCCCATCCCTCTGCTTGAATGCCCCAAAGAAGCAACAGCCAAAAAGGTTTCTCTTGCTGGCCGAGGCACCAGCTTTTTCTCTTCCCGCTGTGCTGATGGGAGCCATTAACCCTAAGAGCTTGTCCAGCAGCTTATAGCTCGGCTGGGTGCCACTCAACAAGCTTGCAGACAACCATGCTTCTGGCACACACCCAAGGGGACGGCCCTGGCCCTTTCGCTCCCCCCCATTACAGCTCTCGTTCATCAGAGGAACCCACATTCCAGGCACTGAGTGCACCCACCGATCTCCCACCTTCACCACAAACTCCTCCTGGACCCCAGGGACCCCACCGTGGGAAGTGGGGCTGGGGGGGTGTCACAGGGGCAAACACTGATTCATTTCAGCATTAAGGCTCGGTTACTTAAAAATCCAAAATGAGCAAAGAAACCATTGCAACTTGGGCATAGCTCAGAGCAAGCTCCTGCAGCACAGCCTGCAGCTTTCCCCTCTGCTATGGCAATGCTTCTGCTGGCTGCGTGTTCCTCGTGCATGCAGAGGCCCAAGGCTGCGTGCCAAGTTGCCATGGGATTTGTTTAACGTCCTCCAACCTTTGCCCGTACTGATCCATGGCCAACTTCCTCCTACTGCACCCTGGAACTGGGCAAAGGTAGGAGAAGCTGGGCGAAGCCGCGCGCTTTCTGCAGCTCAAGTGAGGGATTTCTCTCTCGGTGGGGCTCCTTGGGGGGGAAATCCTAGGGGGGATCACCTGCTCTGCCCCGCAGCCTGGCAGGAGCACTGGCACTGCCCAAGGTGGTGGGGGCTCCGCTCATGAAACTCACGTTCCAGTGACCCCATCCCCTCCTCCCCTGGTGGCTGGAACCCTCTGGGTCCCTTTCTTCTCCTACAGCTTCTTCCCTCATTTTCTTCACAAACCTTTTCCCCTATCTTCTTTCCAAATCTTCTTCCTCATCTTCTCCATCATCTCCTCATCCATCTCCTTCCCCGATCTCCTTCCCCTATCTTCTTCTCTCATTCTTTTACCCATTTTTTACCCATCTTCTTCCATATCTTCTCCATCATCTCCTTCTCAGTCTCCTTCCTCTCTCTCCTTTCCCCACCTCCTTCCCCCCTTCTCTTCTCCAGCACAGATGCGCATCACATCGGGCTGCAACCACCCCACTTCCGCACTCCCCTGGAGGAGCCTCCTGCCTCATCTCCTGGCTCTGCTCCTCCTCCGCCCGGGATCAGGTAGGGGTCCTGGGGGGCTGCTGTGCCTGCCACACCTGTTGCTGTGGGGTGGGGGATTGGCCATGGGGCACGGAGGACTCAAGCCCAGCATGCAGCCCCGGTTGGGTTTCACTTTCACTTTGGTTCTTCCATGAAATGCGTGGTTTTGGGTAGAATTTCTGTCTCTTCTCTTCCTCCACACGTTGTGAGTGGGCTCCCACACCCAGGAATCCTTCCCCACTCCCTCCTGCTCCCTCTACAGCTCTTGCAAATGGGATGCAGCACGCACCCACCTCCCCCTGTGCTGCTCCCTGCCCCCACATGAACGCAGGCACCAGCTCACTGTCTCTCCATGCCCTTCTCATTCTCCAGCCCAGCTTGGGATGGTAGCACCCAGACCCCGTGTCACTGCCATCGTGGGACAGGATGTCGTGCTGCGCTGCCACTTGTCCCCTTGCAAGGATGCACGGAGCTCAGACATCAGATGGATCCAGGACCGGACGTTTGAGGTTGTGTACCACTACCAAGAAGGAGTGGACCTGGAGCAGATGGAGGAATATAAAGGGAGGACAGAACTGCTCAGGAACGGTCTCCCTGATGGAAACCTGGATTTGCGCATCACTGCCGTGAGCTCCTCCGATGGCGGCACGTACATCTGTGCTGTGCAGGACGGTGCTGACTATGCAGAAGCTGTGGTGAACCTGGACGTGTCAGGTCAGTGGCTGGGGTGAGGCCTCCAGGTGTCGCTGGGTTTGTGTGTCCCATCCCCACCTCTGTCCGTCCTCATGTCCATGAATGGAGAGCTGAAGGACACGAGCCTTTGAGAGAGGTTGGGGCTGAGTTGTTCCAGGAGATGCTTGGGTTGGAGTGGGCACACTGTGTGATTTGGGGATGGATCTGCATGGATGAGGTGGTTGGGTTGGGTTTCTGGGATGGGTTCCTACATGGCTTAGTGGCAGTGGGCACAGGCTGCTGAGCAGCTCCTCCACCTGTGCCAGTCTGGGGACGCTGCCATTGAGCCTCACTGCTCCCTGCGTGCTGCCCCTTTGCATTCTGGCATCTCCCAAGTCTGACTCTTGCTTTTTCACACTTGGGAATGGAAAAGCAACCATTTTCCTGATGTTTTTTCCAGATCCCTTTTCCCCGATCATCCATTCCTGGAAGGTGGCTCTGGCTGTGGTCCTCACACTTCTGCTTGGGTCATTTGTCATCATTGTTTTTCTGCATAGGAAGGGAGGTGAGCTGAGAGCAGAGGGGATGGAGCGCAGGGAGGTGCTGGGAGGGACAGGGATGGTCGGGGTGGTGCTGAGCTTTTATCCATGGAGGTACACAGGAGGAGGAAGGGAGATTTTCCCTGAAATTCCCAGTGCTCATTCAGTAATGTTTGCCTTTCTTTTTGGTAATGTGGGAAGAGAAAAGAGGAAAGGGGTGATGGTGGGAAGACAGGAACATGGCTGGAGCGTGGGGCAGGTGGGAAGGTCCAGAGCCTCTGGAGATATCCCCAGAAACCAAGCTGCCCTGCTGACCACCTCTTCCTTTGCTTTGTTTTTCAGCGGCACAGAGCAGAGAGCTGAGTGAGTCCTTGCAGCCCCTTCCACCACCAAAGTCCCTTGAATGGAACTGATAGAAGACTGCAGAGTGCTGCGTTTATGGGATGGGTTGGGGCCATGGGGTCTCTGGGGCCTTGGGACGTAAAGGGGTCATGAGATGTGTCAATCCTGATTGATCCATATGCAAAACTCTTGCCCAATCTGTTCCTTCCCATTGGTTTAATTCCTTCTTGGCACCAAATTGGTCATTGGCCACTTCCCAGAACAAAAAGGTTTGGGGTCTGGGCATGGGAGCAGGCATGGGATGAGAAGTTGTTTCCTCTGACCATGCATTTCCTTTCCTTCTATTTTGCAGGGAGAAAAGATGAAGAGTTGGGTAAGTCTCCTTCCCCAAACTGAGGGAATTCAGGGTCTCTCCATGGCACGAGCCATGGGATGAGCAGCTGTCCCCTCTGACCAAGCACTGCTTTTCTCTTGGTTTTTTTTTTTTTTTTTTTTTTTTTTTTTGCAGCGGAACAAAGTGCAATATCAGGTGAGTCTTCGTCTAAAGTCCTATTAATTTTAAATGTTCTGCCTGTGGGAGCTGTGGGATGAGATGCACCTCTCATTATGTATTTTTCCTGATTTTCCTTTGCAGAGAGAAGGGATGCGAAGTTGGGTGAGTCTCCCTCCCCAGAGCACAGATTTGGGGTCTTCCCATGGGATCAGCCATGGGATGATCATCTGACCCTTCTCATCATGCATTTCTGATTTGTTTCTTTTACAGTGAAAGAAGCTGCAAAACTGGGTGAGTCCTCCCTCCAATATTAAAAAGAGAAAAGGTGTCTTCCTGTGTGAGCTGTGGATGAGATGTTCCTCTCATCATGCGTTGCTTTTCTCTTTATTTCCAGTGGTAGAAATTGAAGAATTGGGTGAGTCTTCATTCATTGAAGCAAAGTAATATGGGGTTTCCCACGGGATGACAAGCTGTCCCACCTCATCATGTATTGCTTTTCTCATTCTTTTTTTGCAGAGAAAGGGAATTCACAGTTGAGTAAGTAGCAGTCACTAAACTGAGGGAATTTGGGGTCTTCCCAAGGGACAGTGTATGGGATGAAAAATCCCCTCTCACCATGCACTGCTTTTCTCTTTCTCTTCCAGAGAAACACTATGATAAGATGGGTGAGTGTCCCCTCCCAAATTAAAAATGTTGGGGTCTTCCTGTGGGAGCTGTGGGATGCGATGTTCTTCTCATCACGCACTGCTTCCGTTTTTCCTTTGCAGATTTTAGTGCTGCAGATCTGAGTAAGTCCCTCTCCCTTCACTAAAGGCTTTTGGGGTCTTCCCATGGGATCAGCCATGGGATGATCATCTGACCCTTCTCATCATGCGTTTCTGATTTGTTTCTTTTCCAGAGAAACAAGTTGCAGATGTGGGTGAGTTTCCATTCCCAAATTAGAAAAAAAAAATGCAGGTCTACTTGCATAAGCTGAGGTTGATATGTTCCTCTCATCATGCGTTGTTTTTCTCATTGTTTTCCAGAGGAACGAATCGAAACAATGGGTGAGTCTTCTCCCTCAAACCCAAGGAATTTGGGGTTAGCCATGGCATGACAAGCTGTCCCACCTCATCTTGCGTTGCTTTTTCTTTCTTTTTTTTCGCAGAGAATGAGAATTCAGCGCTGAGTAAGTAGCAGTCACTGAACTGAGGGAATTTGGGGTCTTCCCAAGGGACTGCATATGGCATGAAAAATCCCCTCTGACCACGCACTGCTTTTCGCTTTTTTTTACCAGGGATATGCTATGGAACTATCAGTGAGTCTCCCCTACCAATTTAAAAACGCTGGGGTCTTCCAGTGGGAGCTGCAGGATGAGGTGTTCCACTCATCACACACTGTTTCTGCTTTTCCTTCACAGATACTCTTTTTACAAACCTGAGTAAGTCTCCTTCCCTACACTGAAGCAATTTGGGGTCTTTCCATGGGATCAGCCAGGGGATGATCATGACCCTTCTCATCATGCATTTCTTATTTGTTCCTTTTCCAGATAGGCTAACTTCAAAACTGGGTGAGTGTCCCATCCCATATTAAAAAAAAGAAGTGATTCTGCCTGTGTGAGCTGTGGATGAAATGTTCCTCTCATCATGCGCTGCTTTTCTCTTTATTTCCAGTGCTAGAAACTGAAGAATTGGGTGAGTCGTCTCCCCCAAACCCAAGGGATTCGGGGTTTCCCATGGGATGACAAGCTGTCCCACCTCATCATGTGATGCTTTTTCTTTTTTTTTTTTCCAGAGAAAGGGAATTCACAGTTGAGTAAGTAGCAGTCTCTAAACAGAGGGAATTTGGGGTCTTCCCAAGGGACTGCATATGGGATGAAAAATCCCCTCTCACCATTCTCTGCTTTTCTCTTTTTTTTCCAGAGAGACAATTTGAAAACTTGGGTGAGTCTCCCCACCCAAATTAAAAATGCTGGGGTCTTCCTGTGGGAGCTGTGGGATGAGATGGTCCTCTCACTGCGTATTGATACTGCTTTTCCTTTGCAGGTTTAAGTGCTTCAGATCTGAGTAAGTCCCCCTCCCTACACGGAAGGAATCTGGGTTCTTTCCATGGGATCAGCCATGGAACGATCATCTGACCCTCCTTATCATGCATTTCTTATTTGTTTCTTATGCAGAGAAACAAGCTGCAGAACTGGGTGAGTCTTCTCTCAGAAATGAAAAACAAAGGGCTCTGCCTGTGTGAGCTGTGGGATGAGACGTTCCTCTCATCAGGCGTTGCTTTTCTCTTTCTTTTTCAGGGGAACAAGCTAAAGAATCGGGTGAGTGTTCCTCCTTGAACCCAAGGAATTTGCAGTCTCCCATGGGATGACAAGCTGCCCCATCCCATCAAGTCTTGTTTTTCACTTTCTTTTTTTGCAGAGAAAAAGAATTCAAAAATGAGTAAGTTGCAGTCTCTAAACAGAGGGGAATTGGGGTCATGCCAAGGGACTGCGTATGGGATGAAAAATCCCATCTGACCATACACTGCTTTTCTCTTTTTTTTCCAGAGAGACAATTTGAAAAGTTGGGTGAGTCTCCCCTCCCAGATTAAAAACGCTGAGGTCTTCCTGAGGGAGCGGTGGGATGAAATGTTCCTCTCATCATCCATTGTTTTTCCCTTACTTTTCCAGTGGAACAAACTGAAGCAGTTGGTGAGTCTTCTTTCCCAAATCAAAGGCATTTGAGGTTTAGCATGGGATGACAAACTGTCCCACCTCATCAAGCCTTGCTTTTTCTTTCTTTTTTTATTCAGAGAATCAGAATTCACTGTTGAGTAAGTAGCAGTCACTGAATTGAGGGAATGTGGGGTCTTCCCAAGGGACTACTTAAGGGATGAAAAATCACCTCTGACCTTGCGCTGCTTTTCTCTTTGTATTTCAGAGGAACACTGTGAAGAGATGGGTGAGTTTGCCCTCTCAAATTAAAAAAGCTGGGGTCTTTCTGTGAGAGCTGTGGGTTGAGATGTTCCTCTCACCTTGCGTTGCTTTTCCCTTTCTTTCCCAGTGGACCAAACTGAAGGAGGGGGTGAGTTTTCCTACCTTAACCAAAGGAATTTGGAGTTTCCCATGGGATGACAAGCTGTCCCACCTCATCATGTGTTGCTTTTCTCTTCCTTTTCCAGTGGCAGAAACAAAAGAATCAAATGAGTCTTCCCCAAACCAAAGGAATGTCGGGTTTCCCATGGGATGACAAGCTGTCTCACCTCAGCATCCCTCGCTTTTGCTTTCTTTTCCAGATAAACCATCTGCAGAATAGAAATGAGAGATGAACTGCGCCTTGCAACAAACACAGGAGTTACGCTTACTGCAGGAGCTGATTGCACAGGATACCAACAGCAACACCATAACGGGAAGTCACCAAGGAAATCCACAGCGGGAACAAGAGGAGGCAGAATTTGCACTGAGTGAGAACACCTGCAATGCACTGCTGGGACACAAAGCTGCCTGAGGGAACACCAAACTGAGGATGCACGACCTCCAAGTGCAATCCAGTTGGAAGAAAGAAATCATAGAAAGGAAGAAAGGGGGTGGATACAGAGATCCTGGAAAAGGGATGGACATTTTAGGAAATAGTATGACCATGTGTCAGGCTTTGTGGAAATCTAATGAACACGTAACGCTTTTGTAAATACAAGCATGCACGCAGAAGCAAAGGTATAAAACTGCTTTGGGTGTTATCCCCATCATCTCTTGCAGTACAATAAAGAACACCTGGTGATGGTAATGGATTACTGATCGTTATCAGTTCTTGGGCATTTGGTTCCGCGAAACAGGATGAGTCTTCATCCTGGCCCCAAAGGAACGTGGGCTCTGCCTATGGCATAACAAGCTGACCCTGCTCACCATGCGCTGCTTTCCCAGCGGAACAAGGCTCCCTCCAGGAAGCTAAAAAGCACGAAAACAACTTAATAGACAAAAAATACTCACAAACAAGAAAATGAAGAACAATACTTAAATAAAAATCTACAATTAAAAAGAGTAACACTAATAATAACTGAAAAAAACCCACACTAATGTTCCTCGAGGGGTAGCACCAGTGAGATCCCTCTGTGTCCCATCCCGGTGCTGGCGCAGACCCAGGCGCCATGGGAACAGCCCAGAACTTCAGAGCTGACACCACGGGTCCCACAGCACAGATGGGACTCTCCCCCCAGTACAACCCCCATCCCTCAGCTTGAATGCCCCAAAGCAGCAACAGCCAAAAAGGTTTCTCCTGCTGGCCCAGCCGTGTGCATTTCTCTTCTGCTGTGCTGATGGCAACCATTAACACCAAGAGCTTGACCAGCAGCTTATGGCTTGGCGGGGTGCTGCTGAATGAGCTTGCAGCCAACAATGCTTCCAGCACACATACAAGGGGATGGCCCTGCCCCTTTCACTCCCCCCCATTACAGCTCTCGTTCATCAGAGGAACCCAGATTCCAGGCACTGAGTGCACCCACCGATCTCCCACCTTCACCACAAAACCTATCTGGTCCCCGCATTCCCCCACCGTGGGAAGTGGTGTCCCAGGGACAAACATTGATTCATTTCTGCATTAATGCTCGGTTACTTAAAAATCCGAAATGAGCAAAGAAACCATTGCACCTTGGGCACAGCTTAGAGCAAGCTCCTGGAGCACAGCCTGCAGCTTTCCCCTCTGCTATGGCAATGCTTCTGCTGGCTGCGTGTTCCTCGTGCATGCAGAGGCCCAAGGCTGCGTGCCAAGTTGCCATGGGATTTGTTTAACGTCCTCCAACCTTTGCCCGTATTGATCCATGGCCAACTTCCTCCTACTGCACCCTGGAACTGGGCAAAGGTAGGAGAAGCTGGGCGTAGCGGCACGCTTCCTGCAGTTCAGGTGAGGGATTTCTCTCTCGGTGGGGCTCCTTGGGGGGGAAATCCTTGGGGGGACACCTGCTCTGCCCCGCAGCCTGGCAGGAGCACTGGCACTGCCCAAGGCAGTGGGGGTTGCGCTCATGGAACTCTCGTTCCAGTGACCCCGTCCCCTCCTCCCCTGGGGGCTGGAACCCTCTGGGTCCCTCTCTTCTCCTACAGCTTCTTCCCTCATTTTCTTCACAAACTTTTTCCCCATCTTCTTTCCAAATCTTCTTCCTCATCTTCTACAGCATCTCCGTATCTGTCTCCTTCCTCTCTCTCCTTTCCCCACCTCCTTTCCCCCTCCTCTTCTCCAGCACAGATGCACTCCGGATCGGGCTGCAACCACCCAAGGACTGCCCACCCATGGAGGAGCCTCCTGCCTCATCTCCTGGCTCTGCTCCTCCTCCGCCTGGGATCAGGTAGGGGTCCTGTGGGGCTGCTGTGCCTGCCGCAGCTGTTGCTGTGGGGGAGGGGAGCGGCTGTGGGGCAGGGAGGACTCAAGCACAGCACCCAGCCCCGCTTCGGTTTCACTTTCACTGTGGTTCTTCCATGAAACGCGTGATTTTGTGTAGAAATTCTGTCTCTTCTTCACTTCCTCCACATGTTGTGAGTGGGCTCCCACACCCACGAATCCTTCCCCACTCCCTCCTGCTCCCTCTACAGCTCTTGCACAAGGGATGCAGCGCACACCACCTCCCCCTGTGCTGCTCCCTGCCCCCACAAGAACGCAGGCACCAGCTCACCGTCTCTCCGTGCCCTTCTCATTGCACAGCCCAGAGCAGGGGGGTGGCACCGAGGCCCCATGTCACTGCCATCGTGGGACAGGATGCTGTGCTGCGCTGCCACTTGTCCCCTTGCAAGGATGCACGGAGCTCAGACATCAGATGGATCCTGCAACGGTCCGGTGGGCTTGTGCACCACTACCAAAATGGAGTGGACCTGGAGCAGATGGAGGAATATAAAGGGAGGACAGAACTGCTCCGGCATGGTCTCTCTGATGGAAACCTGGATTTGCGCATCACTGCCGTCACCTCCTCCGACAGCGGCTCGTACATCTGCACTGTGCAGGATGGTGATGGCTATGCAGATGCTGTGGTGAACCTGGAGGTGTCAGGTCAGTGGCTGGGGTGACGCCTCCACGTGTCGCTGGGTTTGTGTGTCCCACCCCCACCTCTGTCCATCCTCATCCTCATGGCCACGCATGGAGTGATGAAGGACACAAGCCTTTGAGAGAGGTTGGGGCTGAGTTGTTCCAGGAGATGCTTGGGTTGGAGCGGGCACACTGTGTGATTTGGGGATGGATCTGCATGGATGAGGTGGTTGGGTTGGGTTTCTGGGATGGGTTCCTACATGGCTTAGTGGCAGTGGGCACAGGCTGCTGAGCAGCTCCTCCACCCGTGCCAGTCTGGGGACGCTGCCATTGTGCCTCACTGCTCCCTGCGTGCTGCCCCTTTGCATTCTGGCATCTCCCAAGTCTGACTCTTGCTTTTCCACACATGGCAATGGAAATGGAAGCCTTTTCCTGGTGGTTTTTCCAGATCCCTTTTCCCCGATCATCCATTCCTGGGCAGCAGGTCTGGCTGTGGTCCTCACACTTCTGCTTGGGTCATTTGTCATCATTGTTTTTCTGCATAGGAAGCGAGGTGAGCTGAGAGTGGAGGGGATGGAGCGCAGGGAGGTGCTGGGAGGGACAGGGATGGTCGGGGTGGTGCTGAGCTCTTGTCCATGGAGGTACACAGGAGGAGGAAGGGAGATTTTCCTTGAGAGTCCCAGTGCTCATTCAGTAACGTTTGCCTTTTTTGGGGGGGGAGTGAAGGAAGGGGAAAAAGAAAAGGGGTGAGGGTGGGAAGACAGGAATGTGGCTGGAGCGTGGGGCAGGTGGGAAGGTCCAGAGCCTCTGGAGATATCCCCAGAAACCAAGCTCCCCTGCTGACCACCTCTACCTATGCTTTGTTTTCCAGTGACACAGCGCAGAGAGCTGAGTGAGTCCTTGCAGCCCTTCCTTCCACCACCAAAGTCCCTTGAATGGAACTGACAGAAGACTGCAGAGTGCTGGGTTTATGGGATGGGTTGGGGCCATGGGGCCTTTGGGGCCATGGGATGTACTGGGGTCATGGGATGTGTCGATCCTGATTGATCTACTTGCAAAACTCTTGCCCATTCCATTCCTTTCCATTCCTTGAATACGTTCTTGAGACCAAATTGGTCATTGGCCACTTCCCAGAACAAAATGTTTGGGGTCTGGGCATGGGAGCAGCCATGGGATGAGCAGCTGTTCCCTCTGACCATGCATTTCCTTTGCTTCTATTTTGCAGAGAGAAAAGGTGCACAGTTGGGTAAGTCTCCTTCCCTAGTCTGAGGGAATTCAGGGTTTCCCCTGGCATTAGTCGTGGGATGAGTATCTGCACCCTCTGACCATGCACTGCTCCTCTCTTTTTTTTTTGTTTGTTTTCAGCTGAACAAAACGCAAGATCAGGTGAGTCTTCCTCTAACGTTTTATTAATTTTAAACGTTCTGCCTCTGGGAGCTGTGGGAAGAGACGTTCCTCTCATCATGCAATGATTCCACTTTTCCTTTGCAGAGAGAAGGGATTTGAAGTTGGGTAAGTCTCCATCCCCAAACCCAAGTGGATTGGGGTCTTCCCACGGGATCAGCCATCGGATGGTCATCTGACACTTCTCACCATGCATTTCTTATTGGTTTCTTTTGCAGAGAAGCAAGCTGCAAAACTGGGTGAGTCCTCCCTCCGAAAGTAGAAAAAAAAAAAAGGAGGATTTGCCTGTGGGAGTTGTGGGATGAGATGTTCCTCTCATCATGCACTGCTTTTCTCTTTATTTCCAGTGGAACAAACTGAAGCAGTGGGTGAGTCTTCTTCCCCAAACCCAAGGAATGTGGGGTTTCCCACAGGATGACAAGCTGTCCCACCTCATCATGCGATCCTTTTTCTTTCTTTTTTGCAGAGAAATGGAATTCATTGCTGAGTAAGTCGCAGTCACTAAGCTCAGGGAATTTGGGGTCTTCCCAAAGGACTATATACGGCATGAAAAATCCCCTCTGACCATGCACTGCTTTTCTCTGTCTTTTCCAGAGAAGGACTGTGAAGAGACGGGTGAGTCTCTCCTTCCAAATTAAAAATGCTGGGGACTTCCTTTGGGAGCTGTGGGATGAGATGTTCCTCTCATCACGCACTGTTTCTGCATCTCCTATGCAGGTTTACGTGTTGCAGACCTGAGTAAGTTATCCTCCCTAGAAGGAATCAATTAGGGGTCTTCCAATGGGATCAAAATTGGACCCTTCTCATCATGCATTGCTTATTTGTTTCTTTTGCAGAGAAAATAGCTGCAAAACTGAGTAAGTCCTTCCACCCAAATTAAAAACAAAGGGCTCTGCCTGCGTGTGCTGTGGGATAAGACGTTCCTCTCATCATGCGTTGCTTTTCACTTTCTTTCCCAGAGGAACGAACTAAAGAGTTGAGTGAGTCTTATTTCACATACCAAAGGAATATGGGGATTCCCATGGGATGACAAGCTGTCCCACTTCATCATGCGATGCTTTTTCTTTCCTTTCCAGTTGGAGTAATTAAAGCAGTGGGTGAGTCTTCTTCCCCAAACCAAAGGAATTTGGGGTTTCCCATGGGATGACAAGCTGTCCCATCCTTCATGCACTGCTTTTTCTTTTTTTTTTGCAGCAATACGGAATTCAGTGTGGAGTAAGTTGAAGTCAATAAATAGAGGGAATGTGGGGTCTTCCCAAGGGACAGTGTATGGGATGAAAAATCCCCTCTCACCATGCACTGCTTTTCTTGTTCTTTTACAGAGACTGAATTGGAAGAGTTGGGTGAGTCTCTCCACTCAAATGAAAAATCCTGGGGTCTTCCTGTGGGAGCTGTGGGATGAGATGTTCCTCTCCTCACGCACTGTTTCTGCTTTTCCTTCGCAGCTTTAAGTGCTGCAGATCTGAGTAAGTCTCCCTCCCTACAGTGAAGGAATCTGGGGTCTTCCCATGGGATCAGCCATGGGATGATCATCTGATCATTCTCATCATGCATCTCCTATTTGGTTCTGCTGCAGAGATACTAGCTGCAAAACTGGGTGAGTTCTCCTTTCAAATTAAAAAAAAAAGAAAGAGAGTTTTGTCCTGTGTGAGCTGTGGGATGAGATGTTCCTCTCATCATGTGTTGCTCTTCTCTTTATTCCCAGTGGAACAAACTGAAGCAGTGGGTGAGTCTTCTTCCCCAAATCCAAGGAATATGGTGTTGCCCATGGGATGACAAGCTGTCCCACCTCATCACGCGATGCTTTTCTATTTCCTCTTGGCAGAGAAGGACAATTCAGTGTTCAGTAAGTTGCAGTCTCTAAACTCAGGGTATATGCGGTCTTCCCAAGGGACTACGTATGGGATGTAAAATCACCTCTGGCCATGCGCTACTTTTCTCCTCCTTTTCCAGAGGAGCAAGCTGAAGAGATGTGTGAGTTTCCCCTCCCATATTAAAAACACTGAGGTCTTCCTGTGGGAGCTGTGGGATGAGATGTTCCTCTCATCATGCACTGTTTCTGCTTTTCCTTTGCAGGTTTACGTGCTGCAAACCTGAGTAAGTCTCCCTCCCCAAACCAAAGCAATTTGGGGTCTTCCCAAGGGATCAGCCATGGGATGATCTTCTGACCCTTCTCATCATGCATTTCTGATTTGTTTCTTTTCCAGATAAGCTAACTGTAGAATCATGTGAGTAACCCCTCCCAACTTGAAAAGAAAAGAAAAGAAAAGAAAAGAAAAGAAAAGAAAAGAAAAGAAAAGAAAAGAAAAGAAAAGAAAAGAAAAGAAAAGAAAAGAAAAGAANAAAAGAAAAGAAAAGAAAAGAAAAGAAAAGAAAAGAAAAGAAAAGAAAAGAAAAGAAAAGAAAAGAAAAGAAAAGAAAAGAAAAGAAAAGAAAAACGGAAGGGTCTCTCTGCGTTAGCTGTGAGATGAGATGTTATTCCCATCACGTGTTGTTTTTCCCTTTCTTTTTCAGTGAAACGAACCAAAGATGTGGGTGAGTCTTCTTCCCTGAGCCCAAAAGGAATATGGGGTTTCCCATGGGATGGCATGCTGTCTGACCTCATCACGCATTGCTTGTTCTTTCTTTTCCAGTGGTAGAAAGTGAAGAATTGGGTGAGTCTTCTCCAAACCAAAGGAATGTGGGGTTTCCCATGGGATGACAAGCTGTCCCACCTCAGCATCCCTCGCTTTTGCTTTCTTTTCCAGACAAACAAATGGAAGAATCGGATTGAGAGATGAACTGCACCTCACAGTGACCACAGGTGTTGAGCTTAGTGCACCACTGATTGCAGTGGATATCAACATCACGATAACTCAAGCAAGCAAGGAAATCGACAATGCGAACAAGACAAGCCAGTACTTATGTTGAGTGAGAATACCTGCATTTTTGTGATCCAAAGTTGCCTGAGAGACCACCAAACTGAGGATGCACGACCTCCAACTCCAAACCACTTACAAGAACGAAACCATAGAAAGAAAGAAAACGGACAGCGACAGATTTCCTGGAAAAGGGACGGACATCTTGAGAAATAATGCAATCATGCATCAGGCTTTGTGGAAATCTAATGAATATGTAATACTTTTGTAAATACAAGCATGCACATAGAAGCAAAGGTAGAAAACTGCTTTGGGTGTTAACCCTGTTGTCTCTTGCAGTATAATAAAGAACACGTGCTGATGGTAATGGATTATTGATCGTTATCAGTTCTTGGGCATTTGGTTCCGCGAAACAGAATCAGTTTTCATCCTGGCCCCAAAGGAACGTGGGCTCTGCCTATGGCATAACAAGCCCACCCTGCTCACCATGCGCTGCTTTCCCAGCGGAACAAGGCTCCCTCCAGAAAGCTAAAAAGGTGGAAAACAGCTCAACAGACAAAAAATACATACAAACAAGAAAATAAAGAACAATACTTAGAAAACTTAGAAATATATATTTTAAAATACTAAAAAAAAAAAAAAAGCAATGCTCATAATTGCTTAAAAAGCCCACACCAACCTTCCTCAAGGTGGGGGCACCAGGGAAAGCCCTTTGTGTCCCACTGCCATTCTGTGCACCCCCAGAAGCTGAGAGAACCCCCCAGCACTGCAGAGCTGACCCCGTGGGTCCCAGAGCGTGGAGGGGACGCGGCACAGACCCACAGACCGACCTGTGCTGAGCAGGGCACCCATTCTGCTGACAGGGAGCGGAGAGGCCCAGCCATTTGCTTCTGAGGGAGGACCATTTTTGGCGAAGCATCGTTTTTTATGGTGAGATCGCAACCGTTTTTGGAGAAAATCACGATATTTGGAGGGACAGAGCGCTCCTCAAGCCATGAGAGCTCTACTTTTTAAGGGGGAGGGCTCTAAAGCACTCGGAGGTGCAGGGACCGCCCCTGTGGGAGGATCGGAACATGGCGCCGTCGCTGAGGGAAGCGCAAAATGGCCGCGCTGGGCGGGAACAGGAACTGTGGCCCCGCCCCTCCCGCCCAGCCCCGCCCATCCCGACCGTTGCTCGCCGCCGGTGAGCGTCACGTGACCTCCCTCCTATCGGCGGGCCGGGAGGCAGCGCGCTGATTGGTGGTCAGGGTAAGGTGGGCGGGACTGAGAGAGGAACAGTGTGCGGCGATTGGAGGAGCGGCGGCCAATGGGCGCGCGGCGCTGAGGAGTTTGAAGGTGGGCGCGCAATGGCGGCGGTGGCTTCTGGTGGCAGCGCGGGTTCCGCGCCGGGGATGGCGGTGGTTGCGCCGCTCCCCGTCCCCGCTCCCACCTCGCGGCTCCCGGTTCGTAGGGCTGCGGCCAAGCGGGCGGCTCCCGGCCCGCAGCCGGCGGCTCCCGAGCAGGTAGGGTCCGGTTCCCCCTCCCCGCGGCCTGGTCTCGCCCCTAGGCCCGGCGTTACCTCCGCTCTGCCCCCACAGAAACGGGCCCGCTCCGGCCCCACCTCGTCGCAGCCTCCGGGCCGAGCCCCGCTGCGGGCGCTGAGCGTGCCGGCTGCCCCGGGGCCAGGTAACGGGGCGGGGAGGGCGCCCGGTTGTCGTGTGAGCGCCGGGAATGCATCGCGGGTTCCTCCCCAGGGCCTCCACGTAAAGCCATGACGGTGAGCGCCGCGCCGAGGGCCGGGAAAGGGACCTGCGGGGCAGCCCCGGCCACCGCGGCGGCTTCGTGCGCCGGGGCGGCTCCGGTCGGCGGTGCCCATCGTCGTCGAGCGGCGTGGGACTTGAAGGGACAAGTGAGCGACCTCCGGGCGGCCCTAGGGAACCAAAAGGAGAAAGCGCAAAGGTTGGACGGGGAGAACCGGCAGCTCCGGGAGCAGCTCCGGGAGCTCCAGGAGACGCTACGGGAGCGGGAGAGGCACGCAGAGGAGCTGGATGGACGCGTGAGGTGGGCTCGGGCTGCGGGGTTGTGGTTGGGGTTGGGTTGGGGGTGGGATGTCGGCAGCACATCGTGATTCTGGGATGAACTTCCCGCAGCGCGCTGGGCACGGAGCTGGAGCAGCACCGCAAGGAATCAGAGCAGCGGGGCCGGGAGCTGCAGGAGCTGCGGGAGGCAGGCAAGGAGCTGACAGCACGGCTGGAGACCACCGAGGTGGGGAACCTCCGCCACCTCCCACCCCAATCCTTCCGTGCCGGGTCGAGCCCTTGGCTTGAGCCCCTCCTCGCCCCTTCCCCCAGGCCCAGCTCCACCAGGCGAAGGCCGCGCTGGCGCAGAGCGACTCGGAGGTGGCGGAGCTGCGGGTGCGGGCCGAGTCGCAGGCGCGGCGGCTGCGGGAGCAGGAGGCACAGTACGAAGCGGAGGTGGCCGAGCTGAAGGAGCAGACCCAGTCCCAGTCGCAGCGGCTGCGGGAGCAGGAGGAGCGGCAGCACGCGCTGGAGATGGAGCGCCGCCGCCTGCACAACCTGGTGCAGGAGCTCAAGGTGTCGGCGCGGGGAGGGGCGGGTTTTGTGCCTAAAAAAAAAAACCCAAATCCTGCAGGTTTGATGGCTCTTTTTCCTCGCCCAGGGGAACATCCGCGTGTTTTGCCGCGTGAGGCCGCTGCTGGCCGCCGAGGAGGAGAAGCAGAAGGGCATGGAGCACCTCCAATTCCCACCACACGACAACAAGACGCTGGTGCTGCTCCGGGAGGAGGAGGTGAGCTTCTTGGGGTGGGTTCCTCCGTTTTCAGACCCAGGGGTCCCCCTTCCCTGTCCCGATAACGACAGCATCCCCCCCATAGTCCCACATCGGCCGCGAGCGCAAGGACGACGTCAAATACGACTTCAGCTTCGACCGCGTCTTCCCGCCCGGCGCCTCGCAGGAGGAGGTCTTCGAGGAGATCTCGCTGCTGGTGCAGGTGACAACAGTGCCTCCAACCTCTCTTTTTTGCCTCCACCCCCCTGTTTTTGCCCCCCAAGCCCCCCTTTTTAGCCCCAAAACAACCCCGCTTCACTCCCTCTCTTCCCGCAGTCGGCTCTTGATGGTTACCACGTCTGCATCTTCGCCTACGGGCAGACGGGCAGCGGGAAAACCTACACCATGGAGGGGCCGGACGCGCTGGACCCCGAGAGGCGGGGCATGATCCCGCGGGCGGTGCGGCAGGTCTTCCAGGGAGCGCAGGAGCTGGCGGAGAAAGGCTGGCAGGTGAGTCACCACGCAGCTTCACCCCCTTGGGGTGGTTATTTGGGGGGTTACTGGGGGGTTCGGAGCCTTTGGAGCCCTCCCGCAGTATCGTTTCAGCGCCAGTTTCCTGGAGATCTACAACGAGTCGCTGCGGGATCTGCTCGGGGCTCGGCCGGAGCGCGGCGAGCTGGAGATCCGCCGGGTCAGCTCCACCAGCGAGGAGCTGCACGTCCCCAACCTCCGCTGCGTCCCCGTGGCTTCTGAGGACGAGGTGAAGCCTGGTTGTTTTTTTTTTTTCCCAATTTATTTTCACCAAATCTCAGCGTTTTCACCTCAAAACGAGCCAAGGCCACGCTGATGTCACAGGGTCCCTGATTTCTCCCCTCCCAGGTGCTGCAGTTGCTGCAGACAGCGGCCGCCAACCGCTCGGTGGCACGCACGGCGCTCAACGACCACTCCTCCCGCAGCCACAGCATCTTCCAGCTCCGCATCGACGGCACCAACGCTGCCCGTGAGCTGCGCTGCAGCTGTGAGTGGGGACGGGGCTCCCCTCCCCACCTCCGTGGGGCTTTCCCCTTCCCCCCTCTACTCCTTGGGGCTCTCCCGCCCTTCCTTGGGGAGAAGACTCTTCCCATGGTTTTTCAGGTTCCTCCAACCCCATCCTCCTTCTTTTAGAGCCCCCTCCCATCACTTCTAGGGCTCCTCCAACCCCTCGTGGTCCCCACACCCCCATTTTGTGTTTCCTGGGGGCTCCTCGCACCCCATTCCTCTCCTTCTCAGGTTCCCTTCTTCCTTTTGGGGTCACTCTGACCCCATTCTCCTTCCTTGGGACTCTTCCATCCCCATTCTTGCTCTTCCTGCCCCTTTTTGGGGCTCCTCCACCCCATTTTGTTTCAGAGCTCCCCTGGGGGGTTCCCTTGCCCCCATTCTTCCTTTCTGGGATTTCTTTGACCCCAGCGGGGTTCCTGTGCTGGGGGTCCCCATGTGTGAGGGTTCCCTCTGCCCCCATTTCCTGGCAGCCGTGCTGAGCCTGGTGGACCTGGCGGGCAGCGAGCGCCTGGACAAGTCACAGTCACAGGGCAAGCGGCTCCGCGAGACGCAGGCCATCAACACCAGCCTGTCCTCACTGGGCCTGGTCATCATGGCCCTGGCCAAGAAGGTACGGGGTCCCAGCCCCCCCCCCAGTGCCCCCCAGTTCACTCCATTCCATCCCAGTGCCCCCCCAACACCTGTTTGTGTCCCCCCAGGAGCCCCACGTCCCTTATCGCAACAGCAAGCTGACCTACCTGCTGCAGAACTCGCTGGGGGGCAGCGCCAAGATGTGAGTGGGGGGGGCCCGGATCCACACCCCCAGATC
>NW_018364623.1:44095-47256 GCF_002078875.1 Numida meleagris | reverse complement strand
ATCTCTTTTCTCCTCCTCTCTCTCTCACGTTCTTCCTCAGCTTCTCTCCATGTTCTCTCTTTTCTTTCTTGTTCTCTCTCTTCCTCCTTTCCCTCTCTTCTTCAGAGCCTAGATTTGCCTACAAGTAGCAGATAAGGCAAGAACACTCACACAGAGGGAGAGAGGGTGGCATCCCATGGAGGACTCCGTGCCACAGCATGCACTCCTAGACCTTAGGGGAGAGTTTGTTGCAGCCCAGGGGTGACAGCCTGTGTGGGGCATCTCCGTGGGGGCTGTGTGTGGTGCTCTACGCGTGCCACCCCACTGGGGAATCCATAGTGCCACCACCCCCTAGGTGACCACAAGAGGAGGTGACATCACGACTTCCTGTCTCCAAATGGGAACTGAAAGCAGCTCTCCTGCCACTCCTTGTCCCCACTGCAGTCTCGCTGTCCCCAAGCTGCTCCTGCCTCATGGCACCAATGGCACTGGCCCTCATCCTGGGTGAGTGACAATGGGGACGTGGTACCACGGGGGTTGGTGGCCCTGTGCAGGACCAGGACCGTGTCCCTTGCAGGTTGGTGTCTGGCGGCAGCGAGCAGGGCACAGCAGCGTGAGTATGGGGAGAGGGGGAGTATGGGGACAGAGGGAGGGGAGCATGGTCGTGGGGGCCAGAAGGGTGTGTAGGGACAAGGCGGACTGGTGTCTCTTGTCCTAGTGCCCCGACCCTCCCTGTCGCTGCATCCCAGCCAAGGGGTGTCCATGGGGGACACTGTCACCCTGCAGTGCCACCTGCCCCGGCTGGCTGCCCGGGTTGAGCTCTACCAGGGAGGACGTTGGAGATCTGTCATGGACAAGAAGGAGGACATGGCTGAGTTCTCCTTGGTTAGCACTGAGCAGGAAGATGCAGGAACATACCGGTGCAAGTATCGTGTGTTGGAGCCACCATGGACATCAAGGCTGAGTGAACCTGTGGAGCTGGTGATCACAGGTGAGGTCACTGGGGAAAATAAGTGCACCAGGGCTGTTTCCTCAGGGCCATGTCCCATCGCTCCCCACTCACTGGACACAGATCGCATGTTCCCCCCACCTGGTATTTCCCTGCACCCTGAAAAGCCAGTGAGGATGGGGACCAACGTCACCATCCACTGCTGGAACAACTATAATGGGATCACCTTCCTGCACAAGGATGGGTGCTCAGCCCCTATCCAGCACCAGGACCCTGACGGTGGGGGCACGGCCACCTTCACCCTCTTTGGGGTGACCCCGGCTGATGCCGGCTCCTATAGGTGCTTCTACCGCCCCAAGGGTTTTTACCCCTTTCTTTCCTCACCCCTTGGGAACAATGTGACACTGGAGATGGAATCCGCATCTGCTCCTCCTGGTAGGTCTGATCCTCCCATTTGTGTGTCCCTGATGTCACCCATGGGTGGCACTGTCACGACATCCTGTCCCTATGGAGGTGGTGGCAGAGGATGGAGTTCACCCAACACTTGGACCCCACAGGTGCTGAGGGGACGTCCTACAGGAACTTTGTGGTGGCGGTGGTGAGGGGATGCGCTGCTGCCCTTGTCTTCGCTCTCGGCCTCTACTTCATCCTCGATGCCCGCAGCCTCTGGATACAGAGAGATGTGAGATCTGGTAGGAAAGTGTTTAAATGACTTCCATCCCCTATAGATTACCCCCCCGTCCCCTGACCCCCACTTCATCCCCTGCAGATTTCCCTCTATCCCCTGCTCCCCCTGTGATCCTCTATAGATCCCCTATAGATTACGTGGAGTGTCTCCATAACCCCCACCCCTCTCCTCTTTCACACACATGTTCCCTCAGAGTGCTCGAGGCCATGCAATTCCTGCACAGTGCCTGGGTCAGAGGACTCTAAATCCCAGCCTGCCAATTGTCCCCCATCCTCCAAACCCTTCCCATGCCGACTTTAAGGGACCCCAGCCTCAGATGGCTTATCCTAACTTTATCTGCACCCCCAAACCCAGCTCATGGGAAGACCCAAACCTGCATTATGGGCACCCACCAGACCCCAAATCTAAGACAACAGAGCCCCTGTGGCTCTCCAAGCCCTTAACATCCCCCCAGCCAGTAACCATGGAGAGGGACTCCAGAAAACACCCACAGGGAATCCCAATCTCTGACCCATATAGACCCTAAATCTAATGCCCCGTGATTCCCCAGGCCCTAAACACCCTGGACATTACCAAACCACAGCGGGACGCAAAAGCAGTACAGATACAGTCCCCAAATCTATGTCCCCGCAGAACTTCAGACTCTTGGACACCCCCCACATACCTACACCGCAGGTCCACCCACAATCAAAGCATCATGGGGACCCCCCTGGTGTCACCTGGCTGTCCCGCTCTGTCCACAGGTGACCCCCAGTGACAAGAAGGGTCTGACTCACACCGAGCTGCGTGCTGCAACCTGCAGGATTTGGACACTCTGTGCACCCGTCGTGCCCTAATCCCCTGTTATCTGTGCTGAGTCGGGCACTGGCAGCTCTGCTAATGCACACTTCTACCATCCCCTCTAAGTGAATGCAGAGGTGGGCTGTGGATGTGTGAAGGAAGGGTCACATCACATTGCCACGGGGATTTGATGATCGCTTTCCCATTAGGCCCTCATCAAGTCCCAGTAACATTCCTGGCTGACACTGGGGCCCAGATGTTGGCCCTTACGGAAGATGTGGCTGTCATTGTCTGGATACGTCCTGACCAAAAGGAAATCTGGGTGATGGAGTGTTCCGTATCTCCTGAGCGGAGCTCACGGCACCAGCACAATGTTGGCTGTTGGGAGTTGTGGCAGTGCCAGAGCTCACAATGATCCTGGGCTCTCTGAGCTGTAAGTTGAGGAACAACCTGTGCCTTGGTCTTGGAATTTTCTGCTGCAAAAGCAGAATCTAAATCTCACATGGGGAGATGTGGTCACTCTAAGGATCGGAGACTGGGAATCCATACAAGGGATGTCGATGGGACTACTACTCAGAGAGAGCCCCTGGAGTTGGGAGGCACTGTGAAAGGTTTGGGTGTTCCCTGGGGTCAGGGCGATGTGTGAGCGGTGGCTCAGCCACATGGGACACCCCATGGGAGCCACATGTCCTGCACCGGGCATCCCATGGGGGACAGCGTGCAAGGCCATGCCCTGGCAGAACTTTGGGGAAAGTGTGTGACAGC
>NW_018364623.1:39210-42302 GCF_002078875.1 Numida meleagris | reverse complement strand
AAAGTACCCACGCCTCGTATGGCTTACCCTAACTTCATGTGCACTGCCCAAATCCAGCCCACACGGGACCACAAATCTGCATCACGGAGAACCCCCAGGCACCAAATCTACATCCCCACACCCCCTGGGGCCCTCCAATCCCTAAACACCACCCATACCCCATGGGCACCTCCAAAGCAAGAAGCAGGATTCCAGACACCACCCATAGGGGCCCCCACTGTCAGGTACATGGAGACCAAAGATCTGCACCCTTCCCAAATCCCCAAACCCACCCTCTTGCCTCCCCTCCACCTCCCTCGCATACCTACATGCTAAGTCCAGCCCCAGAGCATCTTGGAGATCCCAGTGGTGGGACTCCACTGTCCCTCTGTGTCCCCAGGTGCCCCCCGCTGACACTGAGGGTCTGACCTACGTCGAGCTGCAAGTTGCGACCCCCAGCACCCAGCCCCACAGTTCCCCCAGTTCCCTCCAGCCCTCTGTGACCTACGCCGAGGTGGCCACTGCGAGACCCCGCTGATGCCTCTGGTATGTGTGCACAGACATGTGTATGTTGTGTGCACACATGAACTTCCAGCACATGCAGTGCAGGTGTGAGATGTGTTCTCACCATCCCCTGTGCACTACATGCGTATACCACTGCATTGTTCACACGAATTACATGTTTGTGCGTAGTCACATGTGCAGAATAGATGTACACACATGTGTACTAACACACGTAACACTGTGTCTCCGTGTGTGTGTGTGACATCACACGTGTACACTGATACGTGAACACAACACTGTGCACATGTGTCCTTAGCGTGTGCTCCCAGTGCCAGCATTACACATCTCTCTACAGAACACGCGTGTCCATAGCGTGTACCCACTGTGTCACACCTGTCCCTGCAGCACACGTGTGCTCCCCATGGAACATCTCCAGGTCGTCAATCCAAATGAGCATCCAACCCACAATGCTATTTGGGGATAGGATTCCCATTTTTGGTGGGTTTTGTCCCACTTTCCTGGACCAGAATTCTGATTCTGAAGGGTTTTATCCTGCTTTTTGGGAGAGGATTCCTAATTCTGGAAGGTTTTACCCTTCCTCTACCTTTGGATGCTTTCTTTCCATCTTTTCAGGACTATTCCCAATTCTGGAGGGTTTTTCCTGAACTTTGGGGGAAGGTTTACCATTTCCAAAGGTTTCAGTGAAATTTCTGGAAGAATTATTGTTTGTGGCTGTATTTATCCAGAACTTGTAGGGAAAATTCTCATTTCTGGAAGATTTTCTCCTGCTTTTGAGGAGGATTCCTGCTTCTAGATGGTATTATCCTGTTCTTCTGGTGGGAGATTCCCATTCGGGAATATTTGATTGTGCCTTTTGGGGCAGGATCCCCATTTCTGCCAAGGTCTTGTCCTACTTTTTGGAGAGGATTTCTTCTTCTGGAGAATTTTATTGTGATGGGGAGGAGCGCTCCTGCTTCTGGAGGGTTTAGTTCTCATCTTGAAGGATGAGATTTTTGTGGCTGTTTGGAACGGGGCAGAGGGGCTGTGGGGATTGGCAGAAAATGGGGAAAAAGAGGAAGTTTGTGGGTGAGAGGGCTGTGTGTGGGAGCAGCAGTAAGGGGAAGGGCAGGAGAGCTGACTTCCCTCTTTTTGTAATGAAAAGGGAAATGCTGGAGAGGTCTGAGGGTCTGCATGAAAGATTTGAGGCTGGATGGAGGATTTTGGGACTGGATGGAGCTTTCTGGGGCTGGACGGAATCTTTTGAGGCCAAAAGGATTTCTGAGTGCTGCATGAAGAATTTGGGAGCTGGATGGAGATCTTGAGGCAGGATAGAAATTTTGGAGTGGATGGAAGTTTTTAGTGTAGATGGAGTTTTGGGGTGGCTAAACACTGATGATTTGGGGTTGACGGGGGCTTTCTGGGGCCTGAGAGATTGTAGAGATTGGATCTGGATGTGGAGATTAGAGTTGGATGGAGATCTGGGAATGGGATGAAGGATTTGGGGACTGAGAGGAGGTCCTGAAGCTCAATTAGATCCCAGATACTGGATCCCAGTCCACACCAGTATCCTACCACAAGCCCTGTGGTATCCCAAATTCTCTGGGACTCCCAAACTCTTTCTAAGCAAACGCAAACCCCACTGCTACTGTGGGCCTCCAAATCTGTCCTAATCCATCCAGAACTCCTATACCACTGGGGTGGTGCAGAACCATGAATGAGCACAACCTCATGTGTGCAAACTACAAGCTTGCACAAGAACATGTGTGCAAAAGAACATGTATGTTGTGTGCATACATGCAATTCAAGCAAGCAAAGTGCATGTGTGTTCTGTGTGTTCACCATCACATGTGCACTACATGCACATACCACTACAAGGCTGTACGTTACCAGCACATCTGATACACAGCAATGCATGTGTGTACACACAGAAGATGAGCAGACGTGTTCTACACACTTCACTCTGTCCTTCAGTGTGTGTGTGCATGACACCATGCGAGTACATAGATACCTGAATGCAGTATCAGGTATATATTGCATTCCTGATGCAATATATATTTGCATCATATATAGCGCACACATGCACCTTTAGCATGTGCTTCTCATGCTGGAACTATGTGTGCTTTCACTGCACACATGTGTACATGCCATGTGCCTCGTGTCTGCACCAAATATCTGTGTCACGGTACATGTGTGTGCATCCTAGCATGTGCCCCACGTCTGTGCAAGTGTCACTGTGTCCCCAAAGGTTCCTGCTGCTGTTCCCAGTGGGGATGGCAGAGGAAAGCACAGCTGAGACAGAGTGTGGTACCCAAAGCGCATGGTGACACCTGGCTGGATGTGTTGTGGACCGCATGTGACATCCCATGTGGGACACCTCATTGGAGCCACAGGTCCTGTCTGTGGCATCCCATGGAGGACACCATGCAAGGCCACGTGCTGGCAGTGCTTTCGGGACTGTGTGTGACAGCTGACAGCTGACAGCCTGTGTGGGGCACCGCAACAGCGTCTCCACAGTGCCTCCATCTCTTGGGTAAAAATGCCACATCTGTTGGTGACATCATGTCATCCTGTCCAAAAGCAGAACTGGGAGGGGCTTTCTGGTCACTCCC
>NW_018364623.1:33221-37666 GCF_002078875.1 Numida meleagris | reverse complement strand
CCCCAAATCCAGCCCATGGGAAACACCCAATCTGCACCATGGGGGCTCCCCAGGCCCCACGTTTAAGCCCCCAAACACCCTGGTGCCCACCGAGCCCTAAACAGACCCCAGACCCCATGGCCACCCTCACACCAAGTAATGGGACCCCAACACTGCCCATGGTCTCCAGTGTCTGACCTCTAGGGACCCCATATCTCAGCCCCAAACCCACCCTCTTGGACACTCCCCCTGCAGACTTACACCATGGCTGTTCCCCACCAAGCACACTGCGGATCCCCATGGTGGCATTCCACTGTTCCCCTCTGTCCTCAGGTACGCCCAAGTGACAGCGAGAGTCTGACCTATGTCGAGCTGCAAGCTGAGCCCCCCAGCACTCGGCCCCCTGCTCCCCCTGCTTCCCCACAGCCCCATGTTATCTACGCTGACGTGAGCACTGGGAGACCCTGCTGATGTCCCCCATTTTTGTGGACAAACACATGGATGCTGTGTGCCATGTGCACTTCATCTGCACAGAGTGCTGGTGTCTTGGGAGTGCTCCCAGTCACATGTACACTGCATGCATGTGCCAGTGCATGTGTTCATGTGTATTACATGTGTGTACACCATCACATGTCCTCAATTCATTTACAAACATGTGTGCTTCGTGCTCTGTGCCTCCATGTGTGTATGTGTGACATCATACATGTACACTGATCCATGTGCACAGCACTGCACACGTGTGTCCTTACCGTGTGCCCCATGTCTGCACCACATCCGTCCCCACAGCAAACACCAAGGACACACGTGTGCTCCCCATGGCACATCTGCATCGCTCCAACCCAAACCAGCACCCATCCCACAACGCTACTGGGACAGGATTCCCGTTTCTGGAGGGTATTCCTCTCACACGTTTGGAGGAGAATTGCCTTTCTGAAGGGTTTATCCGGCTTTTTGGGGGAGGATTCCTCTTTCTGCAAGGCTTCACCCTTCCTGTACTCCTGGAGAGTTTGATTCCATCTTCTGGGGACAATTCCCAATTCTGGAGGCTGTATTTATTAAAAATTTTGTAAAAATTCTCATTTCTGGAAGTTTCTATCCTACTTATGATGGAAGATTCCTGCTTCTGGACGGTTTTATCCTGTTTATATGGTGGGAGATTCCCATTCTGGAATATTTTATCCTGCCTTTTGGGTCAAGATCCCCATTTCTGCCGAGATCTGTTCTGCTTTTCTGGGAAGATTCCTGTTTCTGGAGAGTTTTATTGTCATGGGGAGGAGTGCACCTGGTTCTGGAGGGTTTAATTCTCACCTTGAAGGAGGATTCCTGCTTCTGGAAGGTTTGATCCTGGATTTGGAGTGAACAATTCCCATTCTAGAATGCTTTCACCAGCCTTTTGCAAAGGGATTCCCATTTCAGAGGCATTTTTTCCCTGCTTGTTGGGGCAAAGATTCCCATTTCTGGAAGGTTTTACCTTTCCTTTATCTCATCCCCACAGAACCAACCCTTGGGCACAGGGTTTTGCTGACAGTGACACTGCAAATCCTTTGATAATTTCCCAGCCCCCAGCACTGAAATCAGGGCTGAAGGACAGGGACACAGCAGTGAGGTCATTCCAAATGTGTTTGCTGATATTTTTAACTACCACCAAGGTTAATTATCTGTCAGGACACATCTGGCCTCGTGCTTTTATTTTTGGTGATGAGGGAAAATGCATTTTTGTGACAGTTTGGAATGGGGCGGAGGGTCTGTGGGGTTTGTCAGAAAATGGGGAAGAAGAGGGAGTTTGTGTGTGGGAGGGCTGTGTGTGGGAGCAGCAGTAAGGGGAAGGGCAGGAGAGCTGACTTCCCCCTTCTTGTAATGCAAGGGGAAATACTGGAGAGTTTGAGAGCTCGATGGAGACTTTAGGGGCTGGATGGAGATTTTGGAGGTGAATGGAGATTTTGAGTCTGGGTGGAGACTTCTGGGAGCAGATGGAGCTTTGGGGCTGCATGAAGTACGTGGGGACTGGATGGAGGCGTCGGAGTTGGATAGAGATTTTTGGAATGAATGGAGATTTTGGGAGTGGCTGTAAATTGTTGATGTAAGTAGAGATTCCGGGGTGAGGACGGAGGCTTTGGGGCTGAGTGGAAGTTCTTGGGATTGTTTGGGACTTTTGGGACTGGATGTAGAGGTTAGGGCTGGGTGGCAATTTTGGATCTGTGCAAAGTGTTTAGGGACTAAAAGGAGACGATTTGAGACTGAATGGAGATTTGAGGACTGAAAGGAGGATTGAAGAGGATGGGAAGATTCTGGGGGGCTGTGTAGTGGATTTGTGGAGTGAATGGAGATTTTTGGTCAGAATGGAAGTGTTAGGATGGCTGGGTGGAGGTTTTGGAGCTGTCTGTAGAGTTTAGTATCAGATGGAGGTTTTGGAGGCGGGTGGAGATCTTTGGGGTGCATGGAAGATTTTGTGATGAGTGGAAGTCTGGGGGCTGACTGGAGCTTTTTGGGGTCTGGTTGGAGATGATGTGGATGCAAGAAGATCTGGGGAGCAGGTGGAGGATTGGGGGCTGGATGGCGTTCTGGGGACTGGAAGGACGGACACACAGACAGATAGATTGACAAGGTATGCAGGCAGGTAGATGAACAGGTACGTGAAAGGATGGGGAGACAGACAGACAGACAGAAGGTGTCTGGACATTTTGTGTGCCCATACTGCATGAAGAGCAGGCAGTGAAACAGAAGGAAGATGGATGGATGGACAGGCAATGAAGAGATTCAAACTGCACCCACACTGCCAGCTGAAGCAAAGGGTTAAAGGCCGTGCATGGACTTGCTCACGTATCAGTGTCTGTGCAAGTTTATGTGCGTGTCAGTGTCCGTGCATTCATTTGCACTGATGCTGCAGTTTAGGAAAGCCAACTTGCAGCTCTACAGGGAGCCACCACAAGCACTGTGGTGCTTGCACCCAGCAGCAGCTCAGCTTTTCTTCTCACTGACCCCTCCCCGTGGGTTTAGGGACACAATCAGAAAAAAATAAAAAAAATGTGGAATTCATACGTTGAGATAAGAACTGTTTACTTAGATAGAAAAGAAACTGAGAAACAACAGGAATGATAATAAGATGCGTTTATGATTTTCCAAATCTTGTGCTGCACAAAGCAATTGCTCACCACTCAAAGACCAATGGTAGAAGCAGGACAGAATGGGAGGAAAGGAATCTGGGGGAAATCTGTAGAGGATCTGTAGAGCATCCGTAGGAGATGTTAGGGGAGGAAGGAAACATTTTGGGAGCTCTCTAGAAGAGAGGTAGATTGAGACAGATCAGGGGATCACAGAGAAATGGTGGCGGTGATTTGGAGTGGATTGGTGAGGATTTGGAGGTCTCAAGGGGTGTTAAGATATTTGAGGGGCTAAAGAAGGATTTTGGGGTAAGAGATGAGCATGTAGGGATTTGGTATGACAGGGAAGCATTTGGGGTTTATCAGTGAGAATTTGGGATTGTTAGATTTGGGGAAATTAGCTGGTCTGGGGTTAGAACAGGACATCGGGGAGTCCCAAGTGGGGAATTCAGGGTCTTTCCCCTTCAGTGCACCCCATAAATGAGGCACCTGGGGGGTTCATCAGCACGGTAACCCAGTGCTCACTTCAGTGTAGATAATGGGGGACTGAGGGGCAGTGTGGGAAGTGGAGGGCTGGGAACACGGGATGGCAGCTTGCATCTCGGCGTAGGTCAGATCCACACTGTCACTGGGGTAACCTGGAGAGACAGGAGGAGAAGGGGGTGCCATCGTGAGGGTCCCAAGATGCTTGGGCTAGGGTGGGGCCTCTGGTGTAGGTATCTAGGGAGGTGTTTCCATGAGGGGGAGACAGAATTTCTGCAGGGACTTAGATTTTGGTTCTACGTGCGAGACGTTTCTGGGTCCATCTATGGTTTTGGGGTCCCCATGGGTCATTGGGCATCCTTGTGGCTGCTTTTAGAGTCCCTCTACCTGTGGGTTGTGGGTGCCCATGGGGTTGTGGGGTTGTTTAGGGCTTGTAGGGCTTACGTGGGTCTGGGTATTTAGAATTGTGGGGTGGAGGATTTCCCACATTGCAGATATGGGATTCCCATGGTCTGGATACGGGTGGTGCACATAAATGTCAGGGGAAGCCATATGGGGCTGGGGGTCATTTGAGGTCCCCATGGTGAAAATTTGGGTTTCCATGTTGATGTCCAGTGCGGGCCCCAAGGGGTAGGTTGGGATTTGGGGTCCGCTACCACAGGCACTTACCTGGATCTCCAAGTCCTCAGTCATTGCTGGGGGGACACCTGCATCAAAAAGGAGAGGAGGAAGAGTGGGGGTTCTGTGGGGAAAACTAGTGACAGTTGGGGGATGCATAGATGACCTACAGGGGATCAAAGGACAGGTAGGAGATGCTTGGTGAGATCTATAGGGGAAGGAAGAGGATACTTGTGGAATTCAATGAGGGATAGAAAGAGGAGT